>NW_027468680.1:8856825-9074503 GCF_046254945.1 Alosa pseudoharengus
AGTCAGCGGCGTTAGTTTGAGCACATAATTGACGTTTTGTTTACATGCGTTCAATGTAAGTCAATGGGCGCCGGTATTCGGCCAATGGCGGCGTCCAAAGAATCTTTTGCCGGATAGCATGACGGCGGTAAATCATATGGCTATATAAGGTACAACTAAACAATACTTGACATCCCAAGTCAACCAACATCACCTAATCATCTCTCACATGGGACTCCAACACACCAAACCAACAAACAAAGACCTTAACTTTACACATGATGGCAGAGCTACTCTACAAACTGATAAACATCACAAAAGTCATAGTGAGGGTGATTAAAGTGATGACTTACGTTAACTCAAAGACGCACACAGAGCAGGACACACTGGAGTGCTGGGTTGAGATGAACAAAAGAGCGAACTGAGGGCGAGCAAACAATTTATCCTGGTCTGAGCCCCTGCTCCGGAGCTACAGGGTTTCCCAGCAGGTAAACTTTGGAAAGATTTGCAAAGATTTGGAAAAGATTTTTGAAAGACTACAGTCTCAGACCCTCTCACATCTAAAGACAAGTAGTAGAGTTTTAAGTCACAGACTATGATTTTGCAATGACTAGGGATCTTGCAGGGTCACTATTTACAAGACTGCAACACGATTCCTTTAAATTATTACCCATTGTGCAATAGATAAACAGGAACTGAAAATTATAGCCTACTAAACTCAAAGTCGTATTTTCGTGTTTCTGCAGCATTGTTTCATGCGTGACATCCTTAACCGATATAGAGTTGTTCTGTCAAGTGGAAGAGCCGACTAAATATGTATAAGAAATGACAAATAATTATAGGCTACAGCTTATAATTATACAGTAATACTTGCCTTGCACTACAAGTCCATATTGACAAGTAGCTGTAATGTTATAGTGTGTTAACCTCCACAACCCAACAGCATTCTATTGTAGTATGCTAACATCCACAACCCACTAATGCTTCAAGTGGGATTTGAACTCTCAACCTAAGGATCACCAGTACAAGGCATTATCCCACTGAGCCACTGTCAATCCTACATGTTGGCCAGTCACATTCACATGGTGAAAGTGTGTATTGGTAAACACACAACAAGAAAAACTCCAAACATGGAGGGGCAATTAGACATTTGTAGAGATGAACACTAATAGATGAAATATAAATATGATAGACTTAATGATGAAGGAAAAATAGTAAACAAAGAAGTTCCCCTAAATGTCAGAGTGTCTCGGCATTCTGATTCTTGGCAACTAATGACTGTGTATGTTGATTGCCTGATGTCATTCAGGTGCTGTTCAATGGTGTGAATCTTCAATAACCAATAGTATTCGAGCTAGAGCCTAAAGCACTACCGGGGATTCGAACCCTCAACCTAACAAACACCAGCACTAGGCATTATCCCACTGAGCCACTGACAATCCTACATATTGGGTAGTCAGATTCACATGGTGAAAATGTGTGTTGGTAAACACACAAGAAAAACTCCAAGTATACATTTGACAATAAAATGAAGGGCTTTCCTGAAAAAGTACACCTGAAAACGTTTGGATATTCTGGGGCAATTAGACATTTATAGAGAAGAACAGTAATGGATGAAATATAAATATGATAGACTTAATGATGAAGGAAAAATAGTAAACAAAGAAGTTCCCCTATATGTCATAGAGTGTGTCGGCATTCTGACTCTTGGCAACTAATGAGTGTGAATGTTAATTGTCTGATGTCATTCAGGTGCTGTTCAATAGTGTGAATCTTCAATAACCAATAGCATGTGCATCTTGAGCCTAAAGCTCTAGCAGGATTCGAACTCTCAACCTAACAAACACCAGCACTAGGCATTATCCCACTCAGCCACTGACAATCATACACATTGAGCGGTCACATTCAAATGGTGAAAATGTGTGTTGGCAAACACACAACATCAAGAAAATTCCTAGCATACATTTGACAATAGAATTAAGGGCTTTATAAAAAAGAGTACAGATCTGAAAATGTGCACTGTTAATGGTATCCACCTAATGATGGTTGTATGGTTGTTATCCAAGAAAAAAAAAATTACTCATATAGGAATATAGGTGATATAGGAGAAATGGGCTGAGTGGTCGAACTTTATTGGCCTATATCTCTGAAATGGAACAACGTATCCAAATTATTTTGATAACTTTTGTGAGGCTTTGTCTAAACATTGTCTGTGAGAATTTTGGTGAAGATTTGATAATTTTTGAAGCCTGTGAAACTTTTTATGATGTTTGGCTTTTCTCTGAAATTGTGGCAAAAGTAAACATTTTTAGAGCATAAGACCAGGGTGAAAAAGATGCATCTGAATGTAGAGATTAATATGATGAAAGAATTTTGAGTCTAGGTCAATCTGGTAAGGAGAAATAAGCGTTTTTGACAAGAGCGCCACCTTTGGGTGCAGTACCCCAAATTTGGGTTATGGGTAGTGGGGGGTACTGGTAACAATACTTGAAAATGTCAAGTTTCTAGGACTTACGGTTTATAGGAATATAGGTGATCTAGGAAAAAAGGCCTAAATGGTCTAACTTTATTGGCCTATATCTCTGAAATGGAACAAAATATCAAAATTCTGAGCGATAACTTTTGTGAGGCTTGGTCTAAACATTGTCTGTGAGAATTTTGGTGAAGATTTGATTATTTTTGAAGAGTGTGAAACTTTTTATAATGTTTGGCTTTTCCATGAAATTGTGGAAAAAGTAAACATTTGTAGACCATAAGACCAGGGCCAAAAAGATGCATCTGAGTTTAGAGATTAATATTCTGAAAGAATTTTGAGTCTAGGTGAATCTGGTAAGGAGAAATAAGCATAATTAACTTTTTTTTTCAATAGCGCCACCTTTGGGTGCAGTACCCCAAATTTTGGGTTATGGGTAGAGGGGGGTACTGGTAACCATACCTGAAAATTTCAAGAGTTTTGGAGTTATGGTTTAGGCTGCAGTATGACTTTTACAGAATTTTGGCAAAAAAATGAACGGTACAGAAACAATAGGGTTCCTGCAGCTACGCTGCTCGGACCCCTAATAAAGATATTACGAAATACTGTACATCTCATGATGAGTAGTTATTCACCATCATTTGCAAATTGGTAATGACGGTTAAAAGTGATTAGGGGAGAGGCGAGAGACACGTATGGAGCACAGCTGAAGACGCACTGTCACGAGATATAAGCAACTCCTCTGCAGGATAAATGTTGTTTTATTCAGTCATTTGAGCAACATTAGGGTAAGTGTTGCTTTTTCCAGCCTATGTTTTCGATGGTAACCCATTGTCAGTCAATAGTGAAAGTAACTGCATATAACTGTCTTGTCGTTGACTGACTCCTTGGTGAAGTTAGTGTCACTTTGCCAATGAGTTCAAATAATAGACGAGTGCAAATGCGTGAAGGCTATGATAAGTTTTAGTAAAGCATGGTTTAAGAATGACTATTCCATACGGTCTCGCAAGCAGCCTCCTTCAAATGCGCCGTTGAATTCCAAAATACCGATGCATTTATTTGACATATCGCGCGTTGCGCCGTTAAAGGGAATGACAGATGTCATTCTCATTGGTTTAAAATGATGTTACGCCCCAAACACACCCATATGACTGATTAAAAGACCTAGGAACACCTTGTTACGCCATGCGCTCCACTTTTGAGGACGAAAACCCTCCCAATGTGAACTGGACATCCTACTAAATTTGAATAGACTTTTGACGAGTGACGATGCACTTTAGAATGTCATGATAGGGCCCGAAGAGTTTATAGCCTACTGCCAACGAGGTAAAGGAATGACTGTTAGCATAGGACTACGTTTACTTTGTTTTTAGCCTGATTGCGAAGCTATCTGACAACGAACTTTTGTCATTAGTTTCCACTATGTATTTGATACCCAGTATGATTGTCAGTATAGCGGTGAATATTGATATCATTGTTATGGTTTATTTAGTATTGTAGTGAACTGAGCCTAGCTGGTTCATGACTGAACTCCCATAGTGCTGTGCAGTGTGTGTGTGTGTAATGTTGATGTTGGTTTTAGTGAGAGTAATTGCGTTTACCTTGTCATGTATGTGTTAGCTGGTATAGTCTTTCTTTGTGTTGTACCTCATGTGTTTACCCCGTGTATTGTATGTGACTACCCTGTTTGTGTATCGTGCTTGTTTAATTGACCTCCCTTGTTTTGCCTGTGTAATGACGTTCGTGTGTTTTGGTGCGTAACCAATAAAACCATTCTGAGACAACTTTGCAGTTTGTTACATTGGTGTCAGAAGTGAGATGACGACCCCTACTGGACGGGAGGAGAAAGCTGCAACTGATGCCCTGGCGATGATGAGTTTCCTGCCAAGATGGCTCTTCGACAGCGCGCTCGCGCATGGCCACCTGCTGGGCCCAGCAGACGGAGCCAGCCTGCAGCGTGACCGTGACGAAGAGACCCGCCCCCGGCCACAGGAGGAAACGAACCGGGCTGATGGTAGCATCCCGCCACTTGAACCCGCTCCACACGGGAGCGATGGAAACCGGCCGGTCCCCGGTGCGAGCATTCAGGATGATTGCATTCTCGGCCTGGACGTGCTAGAGAAATGGGGGCTGTGGTGGACATTTCCCGGTTCACACTACACTTGGGGACGAGCAGCGTAGTGTTGCACACGGCGGGGAAAACAGAGCATGAAGTGAGGAAAGCTGGCGCGACGAAGAACTCTCCAACTCGCTCCACACAAGTCCGCAGGAAGCGAACTCGCAAAGAGTACTCGTCATCCCAGACTCTGCCCCTCCCCACACAAGCCCGCGAAACTCAAGCCAGCGAAAACAACAGGTCTCATCCAGGTCCGCTTGCAGAGCCCGCCACTGCTCAGCTCACGCCCACCAGGGAGGAGCCAAGAGAGCGGGTTGAGCAAACACCACTCTCCGCTCAGAGAGCGCGGCCCTCTGTAGAGACAAGGCAAGCCGTAAATGAACTCTGCACTCGTAGCTGTGAGGCACTGAGTGAAGCACAGGGTAGCCAGGTGCGGAGACAACACGATATCGACACCGGAAATGCCCGACCCATCCGACTTCAGCCTCATCGCTTACCGTTCGCCAAACGACAAGCAGCTGAAGAAAAGATCAAGGAAATGGCCGCGGCAGAGTGATAGAGCCAAGCAGTAGTCCCTGGGCTGCACCGGCTGTACTCGTCCGGAAGAAGGACGGCTCGTGGCGGTTCTGTGTTGACTACAGGCGCCTCAACCAGGAAGCTCGGCCGAAGACAGCATTTACCATCGGGCAAGGGCTGTGGCAGTTCCGGGTACTACCGGTCGGCCTATGCAACGGGCCAGCGAACTTTGAGCGGCTGATGGAGCTTGTCCTGGCGGGCATTCCACGAACATGCTGCGTGGTTTACCTGGACGACATCCTGTGTCATGCAACAGACTTCACCGGTGCCATAGGACATCTGGAGAAGGTGTTCGACGCCATACGGGGTGCTGGGCTCAAACTGCACCTGAAAAAGTGCCACCTGTTCCGGAGGCAAACCGGGTTCCTGGGCCATGTCGTGGGGGCCGCCGGAGTGGCCACCGACCCAGCTAAGATGGAGACGGTGAGACGTTGGCCTGTTCCGCGCGATGGTGCTGAGCTGCGGAGCTTCCTGGGCCTGGCGTCATATTACCGGCGTTTCATCCAGGACTTTGCTACAGTCGCCAGCCCGCTGCATTGATTGACGCACAAAGGCCAGCTCTTCGAGTGGACGCGAGAGTGTGACGCGGCATTCCGGCAGCTGCGGAGGGCGCTATGTGAGGCCCCAGTGCTCGCTTTCCCTGACCCTCAACTGCCGTTCATCCTGGACACCGACGCCAGCGACGTGGGCGTCGGCGCCTTCCTCTCTCAAGCAGGCGAGCAGGGCGAGCAGGTGGTCGCATACTTTAGCCGCTCACTGGACTGAGCGGAGAAGAATTACTGCGTGACACGCAGAGAACTGTTGGCTGTGGTGGTGGCAGTGCGCCATTTTCGAACCTACCTCTACGGCAAACGGTTCCTGCTGAGAACGGACCATGCATCGCTCACCTGGCTGCTGAACTTCAAAGAACCAGAGGGCCAGCTGGTTCGCTGGCTGGAGGCGCTCCAGGACTACGACATGGAGATTCGACACCGGGCGGGTCGCCTTCACGGCAACGCGGACGCCCTGTCCAGGCGTCCGTGTGCAGCAGACCAGTGCCAGCACTGCCACCGGAGGGAGGAGAGGAGCCTGGCCGCGGCTCAACCGGAGCCTGTTCGTCGGCTACAGGCTGCATCACCGCTGGCAGAGAGAGAGAGAGTCGCTGTTTTCAACGCTCGCCAGCGTTGCGCCAATGAGAGGGTCAACGCTCGCCAACAGCACGCCAGTGAGGGGGCCACCGCTCGCCAGCTTCACGCCAGCGAGAGAGTCAACGCTCGCCAGCAGCACCCCGAGGTCGTCTCACCGCCTTCCGCTACCAGCTACAGTGATCGAGAGACCGGAGACAACGCACCGCAGCCCAACGCCACAACGCAGCACTGCAGAGCGGCAGCTGGGGCCATGGACGCGCAGTAGCCGGTGGACGTGATGTCAAGGGAGGAGATCCGGAAGGCGCAATCAGAGGACGCCACGCTCGGCCGAGTGTGGTCATGGATCGAAGCCAGTCAGCGACCGCCATGGACTGACGTATCAGCACTTGATCCAGAGACCAAAGCGATTTATTCACAGTGGCCGAGAATAGTAGCACGTCAAGGACTGTTGTATAGACACTGGCGAGCTCCCGATAGACAATCTGACATTTTCCAGTTGCTGGTTCCTGCTGGATTATGAGCCTGTGTACTGGAACAGGTACATGGGGCAGTGGGGGCGGCTCATTTCGGCATTGCAAAAACTCTTTGTCGGCTGAGAAGCCACTTCTATTGGCCGGGATGCAGGCTGGACGTTGAACTGCATGTTCACTGCTGTGACGCCTGCACAGCGAAGAAGGGCCCCACGCAACGCTCGCACGCTCCGCTGCAGCAATACGCAGTCGGGGCTCCCATGGAGCGGGTAGCCGTTGATATCCTGGGCCCACTGCCAGTCACAGAGCGGGGAAATCGCTACGTGCTCATAGCTATGGACTATTTCACTAAGTGGCCGGAGGCGTATGCAGTGCCAGATCAGAGCGCCCAGACGACAGCGGACAGACTGGTCACTGAGATGTTCTACCGGTTCGGGGCACTGGAAGAGCTCCACAGCGACCAAGGGCGGAATTCCGAGGCGGAGATGTTTGCTGAGGTTTGCCAGTGCATGGACATCCGGAAAACGAGAACGACACCTCTGCATCCACAAAGCGACGGGCTAGTGGAACGGTTTAATCGGACGCTAGCAGTGCAGCTGGCCCTATTGGCCGACCGCCGACAAAAGGACAGGGACTTACACTTGCCCCTGGTGCTCTGGGCATATCGCACAGCGGTGCAAGAGTCAACAAAATGCACACCGGCAGCTCTGATGTTCGGGCGAGAGCTACGCACGCCGGTGGACTTGGTGTTTGGTTCGCCTCCGGAAGCGGAGATTGGAGGTAAGCCAGGGCTGGAATACTACAAGCAGCTACGCGAGAGACTGAAAGGAGTACACGATGGCCAGGCAGGCTATGAGTGAAGCTGGAATACGTCAAAAGCGAGCTTACGATACGCGCTGTCGCGGCCAGGAGTTCCAAACCGGCGATAAAGTTTGGGTGTACTGCCCGGAGAGAAAGAAAGGCATTTCCCCAAAACTCACTAGCCAGTGGGTCGGGCTGTGTGATGTCTTAGAGAAGCTGTCTGACGTGGTCTATCGTGTGAGACTGATTAAGCGTCGGAGAGTTGTGGCTCTCCACCGTGATCGACTGGCCCCGTATCGACCCCTGGCCTCAGCTGAGGGTCGTGGAGACTTGCACACTGATTCTGTGGACCTTGGTGACAATGGAGCTGTGGCTCTAACACCGGTCACCGTGCAGCCGTCCTCGGAAGTCACCGACGCGACAGCGGGGCGCCCACAATGCCAGCGTCGCGTCCCAGCCAGGCTCATGGACTGACGTAGGGTAAGACTTGAGTCAAAGGGACATAGACTAAGTCTCGGGGGGCTGTGTAGTGAACTGAGCCTAGCTGGTTCATGACTGAACTCCCATAGTGCTGTGCAGTATATGTGTGTGTGTGTAATGTTGATGTTGGTTTTAGTGAGAGTACTGTTTACCTTGTCATGTATGTGTTAGCTGGTATAGTCTTTCTTTATGTTGTACCTCATGTGTTTACCCCATGTATTGTATGTGACTGTTTGTGTATCGTGCTTGTTTAATTGACCTCCCTTGTATTGCCTGTGTAATGACGTTCGTGTATTTTGGTGCATAACCAATAAAACCATTCTGAGACAACTTTGCAGTTTGTTACAGTATGTTTCTATGCATATTAATGTCATTATAGGAGTTAACTATCTACTGATGTTAGTGGGCATTGGACTTGGGAGAAGGATGTCCCTCCACTTGGAGCATTGTTTTGACCATTTGAATAGGCGTTTATTAAATAGGCTGTAATAAGCGTTGTTACCAGTGATAATAAGTGCATGCACCATGCAAATGTCTCCCGTGGCTAGAATAGATTGTATCCGAAGCTAGCAAGCATCTTCATGGCCCACTGTGTTTTGCAGAAATGGGTCAATGAGTCTTTGAATAAACAAACGACAATTCCAACTGCAAGGTCCTAAATTGAAACGAGCGATAATGGTCCCGAATTAAAGAACGTCTCAGAATGCCACACATGCAAAGCATAACCAGCGACAAGCAACGAGTGGCAGACAGTAGTGATGGGGACGAGACCACCTATGCCGAGTCCGAGTCAAGACCGAGTCTTTGAAGGGTCGAGACCGAGTCGAGACCGAGTCTGTTGGTTTCCAAATACAGTGGAGTCCGAGTCAAGACCGAGTCTTTGAGGAAGCAAGTCCGAGTCGAGACCAAGTCCTTTAGGAGTCGAGACCGAGTCGAGACCAAGACCATAAAAAAATGTCAGTTTTCATATTCATAATTTAATATCACCCCAGTTAATAATCAACCATTAGGCCTACAGACTAAGCTAGATTGGGAATTGTTTAGAGGAGCAGTCTTAACGTCTTAATATGGACTATGCTGACCTACAGACATTCACCGGCAGCAGAGCCATAGAGATAAATAAACGGCTCTGATGGCAGTATCTTTGCATTGCACCATGGGATGTCATTTTTAAATAATGCCGGTCAACATTGCATTTTATTATTATTGTTGTTATGTGTTGTGTGTTTTTTTTATATGAACATAAAAAATGCGTTGGTCTCGAGGACTCGGTCTGAAATTACGAGTCCTTCTCCTCCCACTGTGGTCCGAGACCGAGTCAAGACCGAGTCTTTGAAGGAACGAGTCCGAGACGAGACCGAGAAAGCAGAAATTGGTCTCGAGACCGGTCTCGAGTCCGAGACCGGACTCGAGTACTACATCACTAGCAGACAGAGTGTGATGTCACTTATAGGCCACCAGAGACTGTTTTTGAGTCACACCGTTGCAAATTCCATATGATGCATCATTCCACAAAATTGTCGACGTTACTTCCGTGATTTGGGAAAAGCCCGTAAAAGTCCTGGCAGGAAGCATGCGCATAAGGATGTAGATCCAGGAATGCACTAATATTTTGTTCGTAGTACCAGTTTGCAACAATTATTAGTTAACACTAAGTTGTAAACACTTTGGAAAAAAAAAAGAATATACTGGATATACCAAAAAACGTTGATGTAATCGCTTCCTGCCAGGACTTTTACGGGCTTTTCCCAAATCACGGAAGTAACGTCGACACAGCAGTATAGTAGCATCCATCAGGCAAGTGTTATATAAATTAACTCCTGGTGTATTTACAAACTTTTCAATGCCTCGTTTTATGAGTAAAGAACATAGTTGTACTACTGTAGAAGTTTGGTACCAAGGGCCGGTTCCCCAAAACGTTCTTATCGCTAAGTAGTTCTTAACCTATTCCATAACCTATCCTTAACGTTATGGCACGATTCCCGACCCGCCACTGTGCAGCAGTCTTTAGAAATCAGCGCAGCTCAGTACAAGTCAAACTATGGTAGGCCGACAGTATGTTGACATGATGATTTTATGTTATGGACATTTTATGACTAATAAAATATGTTCGCAATGGATGCAGGCCTATTTATGAAGTTTACTTTATTTGGTATCAGAACTAATATGGTGGTAATTAGCCTAGGCTATTTAGTAATGTCATTAAAGCGTTCAAATTGGCAATCACTTTTGATAATTAAAAGCTGGCAAAGAATTTGCCTCTAAATGGCTAAGATCTATAAATGGGTAAGCATGGTGGTGTCCAGTAAGCGACCAACTAGGCCTATGGCAGCGATCCAACGTGTCCTTGTATTGAATCAAAAACGCCGTGTAGTCCATGTCGCTCCATAGCTCTTTTTTGTTGCTGTTGCACGAGTTATTCCGAAAGCTGGAAAACGGTGTCACCTTGCGCAAGCTCACCTCGTCCAGCAAAACTTCAAGTTCCTCTGACGAGAAGCTTGGTGCCCTTTTTTTACGTTACTTCCCCACCATACTGTATCTAAATCTCTCTCTGTTCATTGTAGATAGGTTGCTTTTTATTGAAAACATTAACCAATGGCATTTTTTTAATTTGAACCTTGAATTTCCCCTGAGGATCAATAAAGTATATCTATCTATCTATTTATCAATACCGCATTAAACAGAAGTATAACTGCAGCTGCTTGCCAATCAATTATAATTGTAAGGTACCTTACCATTGATATAAAAGTGTATTACATCATTTTAAGAAGTTGATAAACCCATGTCAAGAAGCGGCACAACGGGATAAGGAGGGTGGATGATTAGCGAGGGATAGGCCTACCCGGTTAGTCTACCAGTCACAACATATCGTGTGAACATATTACTGACAATTTCATAATTTAGTTAATAGTTTATATTTTACTGATAACTTAAACTATGTTAAAATAAATGTTACTGGAATAATTTGAGGAATGTTTCATTTGCATAGAACGTGTTGTGTTTCTTAACGCCGTCATGCACCTTCACGTGAAGTAGAAAATCGATTCCTGAGCAATCGATGTCAACTAATTCAGCACCTTCACTTGGGACAGCGCCTGTGAAATTACTCCGAATCATTGCTTTAAAGCGAGCGAGAGATGCAAGAGTGGAGAACAGCTCATGCGCTTGCTAGAGCTTACTTTTTTTTGTTTCAAAGGGCCAGTACAAATGACCTCGCGAGCCGGACCCGCCAATTGAAGAGCCCTGATCTAGTGGGTACAAGGACTTGTATCCTAAAGTAGGAATATGCCACACATTGCAGTGATAGAGGATTCCTCTGTGAATGGAGTCTCTCTGACTACATCCTACTACAATTGACCATTTTCTCTTCATCCTGGTGTGAACTCATATAAGGCCAGAACAGATGTAGAAGTTCAAAGGTCAAAGCTTTACTATAAGCTATAGCTAAAATCATGTTTATGGGTATTAGTCAAACACACTGTTAAGGACAATTCGCCTTATTCACCCGGCGGCCAGAACGAGGCTAAAGGGTACACTTGCCATTACACCTCAGTGTAAATATATTGTTTCCCTTGATTTTCCCTGTATGGGGTGGCAGAGTGGTTATCACAGCACAAATACCTCTTTTATTCTTACTATTCTTTCTATTCTATACACTTTTTTATTTCTTAAAACATTTAATTACTGTATATGTAGTCAGGGGGCCTATGTGGTTTCTGTGGGTTTGAAATGTTAATTTTTGTAGAGTGGTTGGACTGTCTTTATAATAATAATATAATAATAATAATCTTTATTTATATAGCACTTTTCAAAACAAAGTTACAAAGTGCTGTACAATATCAACATAAATGAAAATGCAAATAAGACATAATAATATAACAATCAAATAATATATACTAATTCAATTAGAACTTAACATAAATTTGAAAAAGGAAAATAAACTTACACTGAAATAAAACTTGACACTGAAATAAAACTTAGGATACTGAAATAAAACTTGACACTGAAATAAAACTTACTGAAATAGAACTTGACACTGAAATAAAACTTAACACTGAAATAAAACTTAATAAACTTAACACAAAATGGAGTATATTACTTAAACAAAACTAAGGAAGGCTTGCTTGTAAAGAAGGAAGGATTTAAAAGAGCATACTGACTTGGCTGACCTGATTTCATCAGGCAGGTCATTCCAGAGCCTAGGTGCCCTGACACTAAATGCTCTCTCCCCTTTAGTTTTGAGATTGACCTTAGGAATAGTTAGGAAACCACTAGCAGATGATCTTAAAGTACGCACAGGTGTATAAGGTACTAGGAGGTCAGATAAGTAGTTGGGAGACAGGCCATGTAGAGGTTTAAAAGTAATGAGAAGAATCTTAAAATCAATTCTAAAGCTTACTGGGAGCCAGTGCAGTGAGGCTAAAACAGGAGTAATGTGATTACAGTACTTTGTCTTGGTAAGAAGCCGTGCAGCTGAATTCTGAACAGTTTGAAGTCTCTTTATAGATTTTTGGTTAAGACAAGAAAAAAGACTATTGCAGTAATCCAGGCGTGAAGAAATAAATGCATGTATAATGGTCTCAGTGTCTTTAAAAGTTAAGATGGAACTAATCTTGGAAATATTTCTGAGGTGATAGAAACAAGACTGTATGAGCTTTGTGATGTGACGTTCAAAGCTTAAATTACTGTCAAACCAGACACCAAGATTCTTTGCAACAGGTTTTACACAGTCTAAAAATTGAAAGGGACCTAAGGATGGTATTATTTGTTTTACTATGTGCTGGGATCCAATGATGAGCACTTCTGTTTTGTCAGAATTCAACTGGAGGAAATTGTTTGACATCCAGTTTTTTATGTCACAAAGACATTCATTTAAGGAATTCAGCATACTAGGATCAGAGGAACTAATGGGCAGATACAGCTGTGTATCATCAGCATAGAAGTGGAAGGAGACAGAGTGTTTCTGGATAATGTGCCCAAGAGGAAGCATGTATAAACAAAATAAGATTGGTCCTAAAACTGACCCTTGAGGTACCCCATACTTGACAGGAGAAAATGAAGATGTGTAACTGTTTGCAGAAACACAAAACTTCCTATTTGACAAGTAAGATGAACACCATTGTAAGGCTGTACCAGAAATTCCCACCCAATGTTCCAGTCTATGCAGCAGTATGCTGTGATCAATAGTGTCAAAGGCTGCGCTAAGATCAAGAAGTACAAGGACAGAACACATGCCATCATCAGCTGTTCTTAAAAGGTCATTTGTAACTTTCAGCAGTGCTGTCTCAGTGCTATGATACTTTCGGAAACCAGATTGTAGCTTTTCAAAATGATTATTATTTTCCAGTGCAGAGACAAGCTGCTTGGACACTAATCTTTCAAGAATCTTTGATACAAATGGTAACTTGGAAATAGGTCTGTATTTTTGAGGTAGAGATGGATCAAGCCCTGATTTCTTTAGCAATGGGCTCACACTTGCAGTTTTAAAGTAATCAGGGACAATGCCATTTGAAAGTGAACTATTAAAAATAGAAAGCAAACAGGACCCAACAGATTCAATTACTTCTAATAGGAACTTTGTTGGTACTACATCAAGAGGACTGGAAGATACTGTCATATGTGACACTGTCTCTAGAAGTTCAGATAGAGTAACTGTATTGAAGTGGTTTAAAGTATGCCTATCCTGTAAGAAAGAGACTTCAGAGTGCATAGTATTAGGAGTGATAGAGGTTCTAATTGACTCTACTTTCTCAGTAAAAAAGGACAAAAACTTTTCACAATCAGCATCACTTTCCACTGGGACACAGGGAGTAGATGGCTTAACCAGCTGCTCTACTGTTTTAAATAGAAATCTAGGATTATGCTGATGATCAGAAATAAGTTCTGAAAAGTAATGTGATCTTGCATCCTTAACCAAGATGTTATAGTGTTTAAGTGATTCCTTCATAATGTCATAATGAACTTGAAGACCAGACTTCTTCCATTTACGCTCAGCTTTCCTACAATCCCTTTTACAACTACGAATGTCACTATTAATCCAGGGCTGCTTTCTTTCTGATGACTTAGTTCTAACCTTCATGGGTGCAATAACATTTAGAGCAGATGGAATTAAACTGATCAACCAGATCATTGGTACAAGAGTATTCAGAGAGGTCAGGGCATTGACTCTGGAATAATGCACAGAATTTTGAGGCACTATGCTCATTGAATATGCGGGAACAGAAAGAGCTGGGAGTGACAGTATTGATGATGGATGTTTCACAGCTAAAAACTATACAGTTATGATCAGATACAGTCATATCAAAACAATCAACAGAGGATATTTTAAGACCCAGAGTGAAAACAAGGTCCAGTGTATGACCACGGCTATGTGTTGGTCCAGACACATGTTGGCAAAATTGAAAAGATTTAACAATGTTAAGGAAATCAGTAGCATGAACATTACTGGAGTCATCAACATGAAAATTAAAATCACCACAAAGAACAACACTGTCATAATATAAGACAAGAGTGGAGAGGAATTCTTGGATTTCATTTAAAAAACAACCTGATGGTTTAGGGGGACGGTAAATTACAACAAACAAAATTGGATCAGGACCACAAAGTTTAAAAGTGAGCGCTTCAAAGGAAGAAAAGTCATCACAAGGTATTTGGTGGCATTTTAAGCTCTTCCTGTAGCCTACACACTCACAATGCCTCCCCCGCGACCGCTAACTCTAGGTTTGTTGAAAGACTCGTACTGAGGAGGACACAGTTCAACAAGCTGACTATGGTCATTTGTTTGTAGCCAGGACTCAGTTAAAAACATAAAATCCAAGTTGGCAGAAAATCGTTTAAAATAAATGTCTTATTTGAAAGAGATCTCACATTAAGTAGTGCCACCTTAAGACACGCCCTCGTGCTTGAGTTAGGAGCAACAACGTTTTCACATGATCCTGCCGCAGAGGAGGTGATAGTGGACACAGTCTGTATGTTGATCAGATGCTGGCCTGTCGCTCTCCTGCTAGATGTAGAGGCAGGAGCGAACCACTCTGGGATGTTGTGTTTTGCAGGCAGGCATTTCCGAGGAGATGTTGGTTGTAGCATCTTTACACTGGCTACCGGTTAAAAGTCATTGACTTCAAAATATTACTTATATCTTTTGGTTGGTTGCCTGCATTGAAAGAGGACACCTCATTAAGACGCTGTTGTGTCTGCTTCTGACAGAAGAAGCACTTATCTATGCTGGCAGCAGCTGCTGCTGAACAAGTGTACAAAGTCCCTCTAGATGGACTTGATGCAGTTGCAGGTGTTGCTGCAGGTTCAGAAGATGGTCTACCACGTCTTTTCTGAAGACACTGAGTCCTGCCTGCTTCACATGATTTCTGGTAGCGAATCTTAGCATGCTGCAGATGCTCACTGTTACAGGTGAATTTGTAGCAGTTTGTGGGCCAAACTACTTTGTTCTGTTGTAAAATAACTGCACTGTAACAATGCAATCTCCATACTCTCTCATGGACAAAAACAAGAAATTTGGCATGTCTGATGGGTCATTCACCAGTCCTAACATATCTGCCACTGGATACATAGCCCAAAATCTGTTTCTTTTAGAATATGTGTGCCATCACCTGACTAACAGAAAGACACACCTCAGAATAAAACCTAACTAGACTGTGCCACCATGAACTATGAAAATGTGCTTGCTCAAATGTAGAAGGCTAGAAGGTCACCAATCATGAAGAACAGAGCACTATGTGCTTCAGGTTATTCGACATTCTAAATTCTATAACTGCCAGCTATCAACAGCCAACTGTCACTGGTAGTGTCTCTCTTTCTCTCTTACACACACACACACACACACACACACACACACACTCACCTGTCTGTTTGTCTATCTGATCCTTTTACCCTTTCTTTTCTTCACACTTACATAGGCTACGGAAGGCCTTACAGACCTTAGCTGGTACTAGCTATGTAAAAGTCTATTAAACTTGATTTAACAGAGAGCTCTTTGTGCTCTGAATGGGTGTAGACAAGAACTGGCAGAGCAGGCTAGGCCTACACTTAAGCACACTAATAGGCATGAATTGATAGTATTGATATTGAAGTATTATTTTTTTAAGCGGACAATTTCAAGAGTTTTAGGCACAATTAAGTTAAAGTTAAAGAGATCAATCATCAGCCTAAAAATGTTTTATAATGTTGTATTGTTTATGTGGTCCACTTTTGCACACTACCTTGTAGAATATCTTTGCTTTTTGGCACCAAAACCTATGCTATAATACTGGCAATGTGAGGTTTATGGACAAAACACCAAATTTGACCTTTTCTGAATTTGACCTTTGATTTGGGTCCTTCAAAACCTTCCAAAAAATGGAGACATGCTTTTTTTACTCTTAAGAACCCCTAGGACAAAGATATAATACCCTCCAAAAATTAACATGCGAATCCCACAAGCCCCCAAATTAGACACAGGCCTCCCTACTAATGAAGAGCCTTTCATTAGGAAACTAGATAATGCCCCACCATAATGCCCCACCTTGATTAGAACCTTATTATGGGAGAACATTTTTACATTGTAAAAAAACTTAAAATGACTATCGGCCGATATATCAGTAATATCAGTTATCAGGTTTTGAAAAATTCAAATATCAATATCAGTATCGGCCTTCAAAATCTCATATCGGTCAGGCTTTATAGGAGATGGAGACAAATTGACACACACACACACACTCCTGCTCATCGCGCCCCACCTGTCATGTCTCTAATACCCACTAGTGGGGCCCGCCCACACTTGGAGAACCACTGACTTACAGACAGCACGAATAGAGTAAACATTTCTTATGTTATTTTCAGTGTATAGTTTAATTTCTGTGAAAATTCCCTGAATTCTTGAATGGGGAAATTAACTGCTTTGAACAGATTCAACTAAATGTCTCTATAGGCTAATTGAAAACAGCAATGAGAAATTAGGTCACACAATGACAGTATCATTGTTTATACTGACACTGCTGTGGGTAGAGTGCTAGACTGTCAGTCTCCGTCAGAATATATTTTGTATCATGAATGTTCAGATAGTCAAAGGACTTCCTTTATCTGTAAGACAACGGATGCAAAGGTCTCAGCACAAAGTGTTTTTAAAAAACTGGCTCACGTAACGGCAGACCTGCAGAAGATTGAAGAATCACTGTACAAAGAACAGTAGGCGTCCCCTACAACAAAAACAGCAGATATGGCTGTCTGCAGAAACATTCAATCCCCATGATAAGTGATAATCCTGACGTCTTACTGTGGCTTAGGAATGTTCTGATTTGTTTTCAGAATGGCATTATGCTGTTATCTGAAGAATGTCTCACTTGTTCTCTGACAGATCTTGTTCTCTCCCACAGAACAGGTGCATCTCAAAAAACTGGAATATTGTTGAAAGTCCATTGGCCTGGCCAGACTGAGAGATTGAAAGGCTCAGCAAAACCATTGCCAGTGTTATACTCTGTTCCTTTTCACTCACTAGGTGGACAGAATATCTGTTTTGAGGCCAACTGGGCAACGCTTTATTAACACTGACACAGGCATGACACATACAGCATCCTAACGTGTTCAGTCTCAGGTGTGACACCCAAACAGGTTCCCAGTGTTACAGCCAGTGTTTTGACTTAATTAGCTAATTAGAGCTCTTCTCATGTCAACATTTCTGTATTATCAGTTCTTTATTATCGTTTCTAATATTTTGAGATACTAAATTTTTTATTTCCATGTAATCAATCATTAAAATTATAATAATGAAGATTCAAATAAAAAAAGGCTTGACATATTTCACTTTATGCATTTCACTTTTCCTTGATATTCTATATTTTGAGATGCATTTGTATAGTGAATAAAGTCTGACTTATGAAAGGAAGCCGACACGAAAAAACAAACAAAAAAACATCCACATGGCTGAAACCGGAAGCTGTGGCGCAGCAGAAGCCATTTGACACATTCAGGTCCAAATGCCCACCGTGATACTGGTTCAACTCTGACCTACAGGTATGCTCATTTCCTGATTCCATCTCATTTCTCCCTGTCACTCCTCACTGTCCTATCTGAATTAAGGTTAAACGCCCCCCAAAATATGCTCCAAAAACGCTGAAACCAACCTAATCTAAGAGTCGTTTGGGACCACAGCAAGTTCTTTTTAAGGCAATGTTGCATAGAGATGTAATACACAAAGTGATTCATGACTGCTCTGTCCCTGTCCAACTAAAGAAGACATCTAAATGTTTCTTTAGTTCTGTTCCTTACCATGCAAAATGTTTGTACCTCACATGACGTTTGTGTTCTGATTACAACCCTATAGCCCTAGCTGCTCATTGGCTGGGAGTTTATCAAGCCTGGTGTTTCTGATGAGATATATAGTGCACTGGGTGTCTCTTCTATCTAAAGCAGATTCACTCACACTTCTCCACTGCTTCCTTTGGAACTGCAGAACAACAGAGTCTACCCTTTTATTATTGGAAAGATACAAGGGATGCTACAGTGAACACTGAGCTATCAGAAGACTTCTCTATCGAGGAGAGCACATTTATACTGCTTTTTAAATTCGTTGAATGAAAATGGCAGCCCGTGTTTTGTTGATCCTACCAATGCTAGTGGGTGTTTTTGGTGGAGTACTGCTACAAGTGTTTGATGTCAATGCAACAGGAAAGGTGAGAGCAGTTGAAATAGATGAGACACCAGAGGAAATGAACCGCCACTCTGCGTCATCAGATTCATCCCATCACTTCAATATCTCCAGCAAAACATTGGTTCCTGAAGCTAACAAGAGGCAGAATAATATGATTAATGCACTTTTGAAGAAACAGCATACATGGAGGCACCTCCTGTGTAAGTATATATATAAGATATATATTTTTTAATACTTGTTACCTGATGTTACCTGCTAGATGTTACCTGCTAAGGTAATCTAAGCCAGAACTACTGCTTGGCTTTACTATGTGTGATCGACATGGAACATCTGCTGTTCTTGTGACGGAGGAAAAAACTAAAAACAGGTTACTACCATAAAATCATGAGACTTGTATGGTAGCCTAACTACAGTTAATATAACATCATATGTGAATGACCAGACATGCATCCATTGTAATTTCCAAATAATTCTGGAAAAAAAGGATCAGGATTTCGGTCACTTGTGTAAGTCTCTGGACCGTTCCTGGTTCAGACAAAGCAGCATCACTTAAAATGGTGACTCCAGATAATATTTCCATTAGAGTTCTACTAGGCCTGTGCTGTGCTATGCCTCTGATGGATATGATATTCATATGAGGGATCAATCATAGATAGACATAGCTCCCCTGTCTGGTCTTGTATATGCATAGCACAGGAGATTAGAGGTGCAGGCAGCGATTGCGCAAGAAGTCAAGTTTATATTTAAAATTATTAGCTGACACTTTTATCCAAAACAACTTATATTTTAACCAAGGATCAAACGAAACACACCAGAGAGGTAGCTCACCCCTCCCTTCAGAATTCCCAGAGAAACTCCACACAGGGTTCAGTTTTTATTTGGGGAACAGGCTGCCCCCACTTTGTTTCCAGTTTTCACAGGCTAGGCTGCTGCCTTATTTTTACAGTGCACTCATGGAATTAACAGTTAGCGGTTCATGAAGAGGTGACTGCTGAATGCGACAAAAATATGTTATGGGCTGGAAATCGAGTATGATCGCTGACTGCACCTTTAAAAAAAAAAAAAAAAAACTAGTGGCCTCCTAACAATCATTTATATACTGTATGGAAACATCGGCTTTGGCGCCTGTAATATTATGTACCCTTTATTCTATTCATCAGTCTAGACTATGTTCTCTTCACAGTGTCTTCCAAGAGTTTGGATGGAATGAAAATTAGCAACGATTCTCTACCACAGTTTCAGTGTGACAATGAGTCTCTCGTCCTGAGGTTTACTGTGGCCAATCACACCCGTCAGTTCTTGCTCAACGGTCAGTAGAATATGAAATTAGAATCACTTTACACAGCATTTTAGCACAGTATGTGAATAATTATAGTCCTCACCGGTGACATGTCTCTTGGTTCCATAGAGAACTTCTCACCCATCAACATCCAGCATCTCCCAGCCCACTGCAGACACACTGCAGAGAAACGTGGACCATGGATGCTACTTAAGGTCTTCTTTAAAGGCTGCTACCTTCATCATAAGGTGAGGAGCTCATAGACCGGTTTTCACAGGCATGGATTAAGCTACAAGAAAACTTCAAAGAAAATCACTCTCTAAAACTTTGAGCCTAACAACAACAATTTGCATTTTATATAGCCATTATAGACACACAAAGCACTTCACAGTAAAGTGGGAAACTCACTAACCACCACCAATAGCACCCACCTGGCTGATGCACAGAAGCCATTATTCACCAGTAGGGATGTAACAATAACCGGTAAAATGGTAAACCGCGATAAAAATGTTGACGATAACAATTACTGTTTTCATTTCAAATATCAGAATTATCGCAGTTGATTACCACGGTGTGGAAACAGAGTGTTTAATCCTTCCCAGCTTCTTCCGAGCCTGCTTTTGACATACAGTAGGCCTGGTACAATGAAAAAAAAAAACAAGTACCCTACTGTTTGTTGTCTAATTGATGGATTAGGTTAGGATTAGGAAGGAAAATTTTCACCGCAAAACGTGTACTGTATCATGTAGCCACTCTGCATCTTTTTATACCGCGATAATACTGAAAACCATGATAATTTTGGTCACTATAAGCGTGAGGTTATATTTTCATACCGTTACATACAAGGATACAAGGATACAAGGAATTTTATTGTCACATGCATATAGTTACTGGAAGTAAGAAATGCAGTGAAATTATGTCTGGTGTCAGCCTATTTGTGCATTAATGGGGGGGGGTAAAAAGTGCAGTAGAAGAGGGGTTTAGTAGATTAAGTGGCAAGGGCTGCATAAGAAAGGTGGGGGAGGATTGTGATTGGGGGGGAGGGGGGGCACCAACAAGGAGCACCCAAGAGCAACAGGGGCAAGGAAAAACTCCCTTACCAAGGAAGAAACCTTGGTCAGATCCACGGCTCAAGGGGCTAACCCAACTGCCAGGGGTCTTGGTGTGTGTGTTGGGGGGATGACAGGGGAGATGGGATAGTGTGCTGTGTATGTGGGGAGAGGGCAGTGTGCAATATGTGTGTTGTAGCTTCCTCATGAGACAATGTGCTGTGAATTGGGGGGGGGGGGGGCAGTGTGCTGTAAGTATGTTGGGGATGTGTTGGAGAAGCTTCCTGATGAAATAATGTGCTGTGTATGTAGGGGAGAGGGGGGGGGGGGCAGTGTACTGCAAGTATGGTGAAGGGACTTACTATTGCAAGCAGAGAACTGTATGTATGATGTATGTGTGATGACAGTGAAGATGTGTGTGTGGGCGGGAGGGGAGTGGAGCAGTGACTGTGTGTGTGTGTTTGTAGTGTGTGTGTGGGTAGGTGGGGGCAGTGTGCTATAAGTATGTAGAGGATGTGTGTTGTAGAAGATCCTGAAGACAATGTGCTGTGTATGTAGGGAGGGGGGGGCAGTGTGCAGCAAGTATGTAGAGGAGGCTTACTGTAGCAAGCAGTGTGCTGTATGTATGTGAGGTGATGACAGTGATGATGTAAGTGTGTGTGTTTTTTGTTTGTGTGTTGGGGGTGGGGGGGGGCAGAAAGGCTAGGCAATCAAGGACATGGGTAGATGGAGGAGAAATCAAAAATAATAAATAAAAAGTTCTATGGAGATGTGCAAAAGTTGGAGAAAGTCAGATATGTGTGTGTGTGTGTGTGTGTGTGTGTGTGTGTGTGTGTGTGTGTGTGTGTTTTGACGTGTGATGAAATAAGAAAATAAATAAAAGGTCTGTAGCATAGGGTGAGGGATGTAAAAGTGCTAAATGTCTTGTAGGTGTGTGTGTGTGGGTGAGGGTGAGGAGTGAATGAGTGCTGAGGAGTGAATGAGTGCAAAGTCAGTATAGTGTGAGTTCAGAGTTGGGAAATGTTTGAGAGTGCTGAGGAGTGAATGTGTGCAAAGTCAGTATAGTGTGAGTTCAGAGTTCGAATGGCCTGGGGATAAAAACTTCTCCTGAGTCTCTCAGTTCTGGCTTTGTGACTACATAGGCGTCTTCTTGATTTCAGCGGTAGGAATAATCCATTGTTAGGATGAGAGGAGTCCTTCAGAATCTTTTGGCTCTTAGGAGTACTCTTCTGGAATAGATATCTTGTAGAGCAGGGAGTTGAGTTCTTATAGTACGTTCAGCTGAGCGCACTACTCTCTGCAGAGTACTACAATCTCTAACTGTGGAGTTTCCATACCAGGTGATGATGCTACCAGTTAGAACACTCTCAACTGCTGAAGTGTAGAAGGCCTTCATGATGGATGTAGAAACTTTGAATTTCCTTAGCTGACGAAGGAAGTAGAGTCGTTGTCTGGACTTCTTCAGTACATATTGAGTGTTAACAGTCCATGTTAAGTCTTCAGTAATGTGGACACCAAGGTATTTAAAACTTGTGACTCTCTACAGGTTGCCCGCTGATCATTAGTGGGGTGTAACTGTAGTTCTGCTGCTGCCATCTGTAATCCACTACCATTTCCTTGGTTTTATTGATATTCAGTGTCAAGCTGTTAGATTGACACCTCATCAACCTGATCCAAGTAGAGCTGTTCATTGTTGTTACTAATCAGGCCCAAGATCACTGTGTCATCTGCAAACTTGATGATGGAGGTATGACTACTGTTGGCTTTGCAGTCATGTGTGTAGATGTTGTACAGCAGTGGACTCAAAACACAGCCTTGGGGAGCACCAGTGCTGATGGTTAATGAGTCAGATGTCAGACCCCCCACTCTAACCACTTGTGAACGGTTGGTGAGGAAGTCAAATATCCAGTGACACAGGGTGGTGTTCAGTCCTAAGGCCTTCATCTTTGTGACCAAGGTGAGAGGTACTATCGTGTTGAATGCTGAACTAAAGTCAATGAACAGCATCCTCACATAATTCCCATTCCCCTCCTCCAGGTGAGTTAAGGTGGTGTGCATGAGGTTTGAGATGGCATCCTCTGTAGACCTGTTGGCTCTGTAAGCAAATTGGAGGGGGTCGAAGGAGGCAGGGAGGGATGAGCAGATAATGTTTTTCACAAGCTTCTCAAAACACTTCATCACTGTAGACGTCAGGGCTACTGGGCGGTAGTCATTCAGACATGATGGACCTTTGTTTTTCGGTACTGGAACAATAACAGACTGCTTGAGGCAAGCAGGAACTGTCTCTTGAGCCAATGATGTGTTAAAGATATAAGTGAACACAGGAGCTAACTGAGCAGCGCAGGATTTCAAAACCCTGTTAGAAATTCCATCCGGTCCAGCAGCTTTTCTACAATTAACCCTCCTAAAGGCATTGCTCACATCGACCTCAGAGACACAGAAAGGTGCATCCTCATTTGCTTCACATGCTGCAGCTAGTGCAAGATAGTCTGTGTTTTTCATGTCAAAGCGA
Organism: Alosa pseudoharengus; assembly: GCF_046254945.1. Classification (NCBI taxonomy): domain Eukaryota; kingdom Metazoa; phylum Chordata; class Actinopteri; order Clupeiformes; family Clupeidae; genus Alosa; species Alosa pseudoharengus. The sequence continues at coordinate 8,880,330 of NW_027468680.1, forward strand.
GCATAAAAAGCATTAAGTTCATCAGGGAGGGCTTTACTCACATTCATCATAGGAGGGGACTTTCTTTCAAAGCCAGTGATGGTTCGGAGTCCTTTCCACACTCGTGCTGGATCACCCTCCAAGAAATCAGCTTCAACTCTGTCTCTATAGTGCCGCTTAGCATCTTTAATAGCTCTACGTAAACTATAAGATGCTGCTTTGTAATCCGTCATATCCCCTGAAATAAGCCCAGCATTATAAGTCATGGTGCGTGTCTTTAATGCCGTTCTCACTTCTCTATCCACCCATGGCTTCTGGTTAGGAAAGCTTCAGATCTTTACAGTTGGGATGATGGAATCAGTTAGCATATTGATGTAACCAGAGCCCGATGTAACTCAGTGATACTTCCGTAAACTCATTGATGTCAGCAGAGTTCGTCTTAACATCTCCCAGTCAACGTTGCTAAGGGCGTCCTGTAGCCTGGCTTCCGATTGGTCAGTCCAGCGCTTGACCTCCTTCGTCACTGGGGGGTCCTGACCGGCTTCTCTGTTTGTAGGCTACATAGGCAGTAGGAAAACAGCGGCATGATACATCCCTATTCACCAGACACTTACACTCACCACACACCAGCTTGAGGTGGAGAGTGAGGGAATGTATGAATGAACCAATTACACTGGGGGATTAGGGAGTCAGGTTGAATGAGCCAGGTTGGGAATTTGACCAGGACAATGGGGAACCCCCTACTCTTTGCCATGGGATCTTTAATGACCACAGTGAGTCAGGACCTCGGTTTAACATCTCATCCGAAGGACGGCATCTCCTGCTGTACAGTGTCCCTGTCACTGCACTCGAGCATTGAGATAGATTTTATGGCCAGAGGGAAGAGTGCCACCTACTGGACACCCACAAACACCACTTCCAGCAGCAACTTAGTTTTCCAAGGAGTTCTCCCATTCAAGTAATAACCAAGCCCACACCTGCTTAGCTTCAGTGATTCAGCAGAGACAGGGTATCCATTGGTCTGGCTGCTGGCATAGCCTAAGAGGCCTGATGGATGAAGTATATTGGTCTGTGTGCATCACAGGTGTTCTGACCTCTAATTATTTGTTTAAGAAATTAATATAAAATCGTGGAAATAAAGCCTGATTTCCAGACACTACTTTGTGAAGAGAGTCTGGCCTCTCATGATTGGGAACTCTTTCATCGTAACAGGTATAAACGTTGCATTTACCTTGAAATCATTGGTCCAGGATAACCAATCATGTTGATCAGGGATTTCTAATGTTACTTCTTACTTAATAGATTTGAGTTTTTCTTAATAAAAGATACAAAATGAAATCAAATGTGTTTTGCAAAAAGACTTGTGACTTCTCAGCTATATTGCTCTAGGTGTGTTAAAGTTAGTTTGATCTAAAAAAGCTCAATATTGAAGCTAAATGGATTTTTATTTTTTATGCACTCTTATTAAGGAATATAATATTTTAATTCTTTAATTCATTTTAAAGGTAAACTATGCAGTATTGGCAATTTTCTTACTGTTTTCTCGGTTTTTGCTTCTTTTTCGCTGGCTCTGTCATAACGAATGTCTGAGAAACTCCATCGCTACCTTTTTCTAGCCGGTGCCTGGCGTGTATGTGTATTTGAATGCAGTAAAGCAATTCGTTACACTCGTTATACTTCCTGACACTGAGGCCGCCGGCCCACAGTTGCAAGGGTGGTTTTTCCGCTCACAGGCGCTAGGGGGAAGCGAGACGGCCACCATTCAAACCGAAAAAAGTCATATAACCATTTCAATGACTCTGAAGCTGTTTAATGAAGGTAAATTAAGTTAAAAAAATTGCATATTAAGCTAAAAAACCTGCATAGTGTGCCTTTAAGTCTTGTAACATTTCTTCTCCAGGTGATGGAGTGGATGCAACTCCACTCGGTGACAGTGCAGTACTTTGACCGCGAGCTGATGCGCAATGTAACAGCGGCGGCGGCGTGCCTCGAGCTCACGCCATCACACGCAGCTTCAAGGACTGTGGCTCCCGTGGTGAAGTGTGAGAAGAATGAAATGACGGTGAAGCTGCTTGGACGCACTCTGAAGCACGTTTTAGTGTCTGGTGAGTCTACTGCAAATAACCTCCACAAGGCCCAAAGCAAGGTTGTCAACCTCACACATTTGCCATATCACACACTTATGTTCTGTCACACTAGCAAGGAAAAAGTCTGACTTTCAAGCCAGCCTTGAAAGTCATCAACTCTTCTTTTCTACTTCTTTTCTGTATTTTTCTATTTATTTGTTAGACAACATGATGAGATACATGATTTTGAATGTGTCGATACCAGCAGCTCAGCAAAATTTGAGGGTTTATCAGAAGATCTGATGGATGTTTTAGATATTACAGTGTCATTCTAAATTGAATATTACAATTTTACCATTCAAGATCTCCATGTGGATCAAGGAAAGGATGTCAAACAATGGACAAACAATTGGTTTCTGTATGTCAAAATGAATATTGAGGTAAGATCCCTTTCAATTAATGACTCTCCATTTTAATAGAATAAACTATACACAAATATTCAGTGTGGTATTCATTACCATGTCATTTTTATATTCATTACCATGAAGTTATACCATTTTTATTACATGGTTTTAACTGTATCTCTTTATTTCTCTCTGCAGAAAGAGCAAGCGTTAACTCTGATTTATCTGGATCTTATTGGAAAAGTTAAAAAAGTGAAAGTCTCTTGCACCCAGAACAATAGGTCACATTTACCTAGAGCCACCTTTGATATTTACTGGGAAGATATTTCCGAAGTTCCACAGACAGACACAGGCACAGGCACAGACATGGAGGCATTGCCAACAAGCCTCCTTGAGGAGTTTGGGCGCTTTGGGGTGTTTTGGGGTTTCCCAGACATTCCATCAGGGCCCAACAGACCACCTGGAGTTATGGAAGCACCTGAGTTAACTACAGAGTCTCCTGCAACAGAGCCTGTGACAACAGCACAGGATCCCACTACTAGCATCACAACTACTGTAACTACTGTAGCTGACACTACAACATTGGCTGCTACAACTACAGCTGTTCCTACCACCACCATAGCTGATACTACAACACTGGCTGCTACAACTACGCTTGTTCCTACTACAAACATTCATTCAACTTCAGCAACTACTGCAGTTGCCACAACTACAGGTATAACACAACTAGGGACTCATTTATTAATTTTTTTAACACACAGGGTAACTTGTTACATATATTATTTACCTATTACATTTCAAATGAAACTCCCAAACCTGTGAAGTTACCGGTATATCTTGTAGGCTATTTCAACTACATTAATATTTTCTTAGTTTTTTGCCCATTTCTACTAACAATTTTGGGCTGGAAAAAATTGACACTCTTTGCAATTCATTTAATCTATTTATTGGTTTATCTATGACATGCGCAGTTCACAAAAGAGTATATGATACAATATACAACACACTTATTTAATCTATTGTTGCAAGAAACTAGCCTGGCTATCACCAGACCCGTTCTCAAAAGATAATTGGTCTAGGAATGCTTTTTTCTCTTCTGCTTTTCAAGGGCCGTAACCAGCAGTGTGAAATTAAACTTCAGCAATGGGCAGCTAGTGACAAACTGAGACGTCTCCCTCTTGTTACATATGGCACGAAAATAATGTTCATAACGACTGCTTAAGGCCTTTTCCGTCAGATTTTATGTCGTTTATGCCGATTTAAATTAAATTAATTTCTGATCAATATTGTGTGCAAATTTAAACCTGTCGGTTGCTCTTTAATGCCAAGTCTGCGCATGTCTGGTAGAGTTAAAAATGGTTCCTAATCATGAGAGGCCAGGCTCTCTTCATGAAGTGAAACGAAGTAGTGAGTCTGGTATTATCAGGCTAGTATATTGCCATTCAACTAAGAATATCGAGATATGACTTTTGGTCCATTTTGGCCAGCTCTACTTTTTCAGATTGGCCCATTTTTAGTTGGTAATTAAAAGTTCAAGATTTGCATATGAAGGAGGAAATAACCTTATGTCCGGTTCACGTTAGGATTTTGGCCATGCACCGAACTCCATATTTAACAAAGCCAAGATAAAAATGTTTTTCAATTCTATGCCATCTTTAATTCATGCTGTAATACAGTACACTGCAATGCACAAAAATGAACCTTCATCATTCACCACTAACACTACAGCAGTAACATGTTCTCTTCCTGTTACAGCGCCATTACAGACCTCAACAACAGCTCCTACATCCACTATAACACCACCACCATCTACATCAGCAGCTGCTACAACATCTGGTCCAATAACTTCATCAGCATCCGTCACAACTGTAATCCCAACTACTACAGCAGATACTACCACATATGCCCCTTCTTCAACACCTGTTTCAACATCTATCCCTGCAACAACAGCAGATACTACCACATATGCCCCTTCTTCAACACCTGTTACAACATCCATCCCTGCAACAACAGCAGGCACTACCACATATGCCCCTTCTTCAACACCTGTTACAACATCTATCCCTGCAACAACAGCAGATACCACCACACATGCACCTTTGACAACAACAGTCACTGACATAACTGCCACAATGTCAGCAGCTACAACTACATTAGCAGATGCTATATCTACCCCTATTGCTACATCAACAGCTAATACAGAGGCAACATCTAAATCTACGACAAATGCACCCCCTATATACCCTGTTACAACATCTGAATCTACAACAAAAGAAGAAACAACAACAGTTGGACCCTCTACAACAGATGCTGGTACAATAAGCCCATCTACATCTATTGCCACAACCTCTGCCTCTTCAACAACTCCAGCTGCTGTGTCAACATCACAATCTGCAACATCTACAGACTCTCTTGACATCTCAACAGCACCTGTTACAACTACATCTAATCCTACAACTACTTCAGCTTCTACGTCCACTTCTACAACAGCTGATGTTGCCACAACAACATCAGAGGATACTACAACATCTGACGCTGTCACTACATCAGCATCTGGTACAACATCTAACTAACACCCTATAGCTGATGACACAACTACATGAATTGTTACTGCATGATTCTACTGTATCAGTATCTTTTAAGTATATATACTCTTTTGATCCTGTGAGGGAAATTTAGTCTCTGCATTTATCTTACATATATCACCTGTTCATCACGGTGAGACAACAAGGGTGACAACTTGTCTTATGTTAGCTTCTCTGTTCATGACCACCTCTTGACCGTGCCTTCTTGATAACCCCAATGAAATGCTCTCAAAGGTTTTTCTGTTGCTGGTGATTTTGGTTTTGACGGTACATAGGCTTGGTTGATGATTGGCCGTTGTGTGAAATCCCCTACCTATAGCAGAAAGAATTGATCTCTCCTGTGTATTTGAAATTCCTTTTGGATAGTAGTTCGGTTCTGTGGTTAGCATCTATATCAGCTGAATTCTCACCTTTGTCTGCAGGATTATTTGCAGTTGTCAGAGGACAAAAGATATAAAAAAAGAAAGATATCTCATGTGTCACACAGTTTATTATGACCACTACACTAGTGAAATGCCAGTCATATAGGTTTAATCAGAGTTTTGTTGATGATTTTCGTTTTGATCTGTCACTCACGCGCCGCACAGGATACCCCAAAATGAGGGTAGAACAGACACAGTTTTCGGTGAATATTTAGGGTGACCAAATTGTTTTGTATGTTGGTCTCATGGGACCATCTCAACCCATCCCATAACCATTCATATGCGGTATAGCACCACCTAGTTAAAATGAAAAAGCAACAGCATACAAGAAATTAATTTATGTGTAGATTTAGTGACTGTACACCAATCGGCGGTGTAGATGTTGGTGTTGAGCGAAGGGTTGCACACACTGAACAGACACACACATACACGCTCACTCACACATGCACATGCACATGCACACACACAGGCATGCTCACACACAGACATGCACACATATACTAACACATATACTTACACACTTAAACACACACATATACTCACACACTTAATAAAACACACATAAAAACACATGCACGCATACACACAAACACACTTAAACACACACACACACACACACACACTTGTTTGCACACACTTTACTGTCACACTGATTATTCGTCACAACTGGGACATATATATGAGATCTCTTTATGTGTTGTTGGCAGAGAAGCACACACAAAAGCAAACACACACATGCACACACTCATTTACATACACAAAAGTTGCAAGAGTAAGGGATGAAGTAGGAGATGAAGGCATATTGATACACACACCGACACACACACACACAAAGACACACATGCATGCATGCATGCAGGCATACACACACACAAGTGTGCACACACATACACACAAAACGGCACATAAAGACACACTCATACACACACCCCATCACCCCCTTCACACACACACTCACAAGCGAACACACACAAACAAACACAGAGAACCACACATATACACAAAAGCAAACATACACATACACACACTCATTTACATACACACACATTGCAAAAGTAAGTAAGGGATGGAGTAGGAAATGAAGACAAATTGGGAAGCGTTTATTTTTGCGGAGAGACTTTGCAGGCGAGAATGAAAAATGCACTGTACTGTTATTCCAAGGCTTCTTATCTTTTTTTATTCTTCCAGGATTAATATACTAAGAAATTAAGTAAAATACTCTGATATATTAATTAACAACTAAAAATAATTTCTCCCATAGACTTATGTAACCGGAGTTTTGTTGAATCTGCGCGGTTTAGCCCTGCACATGCCCGGGCTTTGTACTCGCGAATAGCAGCACCTCAGATCGGGTGTCGAGCGTACTGACAATCGAGCTAAAAGCCCAGGCTGCTAGCTTTCATGCCGGCACTACTGTACTGGTACACAGCATAATGTACCTATTACATTTCAAATTAAACTCCCAAACCTGTGTAGTTACAGGTATATCTTGTAGGCTATTTCAACTACATTCATATTTTATTCGTTTTTTTGTCCATTTCTACTAACAAGAAGAACCTTTCTGTTAGTTTCTGATGTTTACCCTCAAAGCTAAACAATTGTAAACTGTTTTAATTCATTGCCTAGATTGTCTTAGTGGTCGGTGTATTTGCAGACTTAAAAACATGTTTTCTTAAACAAGTAGCTTAATACTAAACGTACCTCATCATTTCTGCATTTATTTCTTCTTGCATTTTTTTCTCTCTCAACTTCTCCATTCTCTCTTGTTATACAGTGACTTGCCCCCCTAATTCAGACTTTTTGGAGTGTGGTCCGTCATGCGTTCCCACCTGCCAGAAGCCCAAGATTAGCTCCAGTATCTGCACTTTGAACTGTGTCAGCGGCTGTTTCTGTAGACCAGGCTTCGTGCTGTCAGGAAACCGGTGTGTTGCCGTTGATAAGTGTGGCTGTCTGGATGAAAACAACAACTACTATGAGGTATAATCAAGACAGAAATATTACCTTTGTTGTCTTTAAGCTATCTTAGGCTTTTTCTTATTTTTCTGATATTAAATCCAAACAAACTTGTTTGTCCATCAGCCCGGAGAGGTTGTGTTTGGGGATGGCTGCTCCAAGCTGTGTCGCTGTGCTGGAAACTACACTCTCTCCTGCGTGGGCAACACCTGTGCTCCCACTGATGAGTGCCGACAGGTCAATGGAGTCCCTGGATGTTATCCTAAAGGTATTTTTTTTTAAGAAAATCTGGTTCTGAACGTTATTAAGTTTCTGAGATTTTGTGCGACGTCCTTTAATTTTTGGTATCTAGTAACAAGCTGTTTTCACCCACAGGCACCTCCACCTGTGTTGCCACTGGTGATCCTCACTACACCACCTTTGATAAGCAGAAATACGACTTCATGGGCAACTGCACCTATCTGATGTCCAAACCATGCAACACGACTGGTCTGCCACACTATGAGGTCCACGTGTCCAATGAGAACCGCAACAAGAACCAGAGAGTCAGCTACGCATCAGCGGTGCATGTATACGTCCATGGAATGACCATATACGTCCTTAAAGGAGGAACCGTGCGGGTAAGATATTGGGAGCAAGTAGTACACAGCTATTGAAAGTAGAAGTGCCAATATCCATGCAGAATGTTTTCACTCTTAACTCTTCCTTCAGGATTTTTTGATGAAGTTCTACTCAAATGTCTCATTTGCAGTGGTTCAACATTGTACATAAAGTAATAGTGGTCCATATTTGTATGAAGTGTGTGGTTGTCTTTTCACTGTCTTCTCTCTGTGTATCCCCCAGATCAATGGGACCAATGTGAACCTGCCTGTGAACCCAGCTGCAGACGTTTCTGTCTACAAGTCTGGAAAACATTACACCGTGGCCATGAGTTTTGGAGTGACTGTTCGCTACGATGGCAACCACTTCATGGACATCAAAGTGATTGCAGCGTGAGTAAAAATCTAAGTAATAGTTGATGCTCGTACATTGATTTGGTATTTTTCAGGTGGATGCCAATACCATAAAGCTGGTTTTACTGGAAAAATCAGCTGTTTTATCTTGCTCTGATATATAAACTGAAACAAAAAATGGTTTTATTCCATAGGTACAAAGAGAAGCTTTGCGGCCTTTGTGGAGATTATGACGGCAACCCCAAGGATGACTTCCGTACGCCCACGGGCAAACTTGTGACAAAACCGAATGACTTTGGAAATAGCTGGAACTCTGACCCAGAGTAAGAGTTTACAGAGAGCACCATAGCAACTTCCCAAACTTTTAACACATGACATATACATGTAATTATGCATACAGAAGTACTTTAACTTATGCAGATACATGGTAGTTAGACCCACAGTAATATATAAAGAAAGCCATTCACATTGGCCACTTGTTAATATATTTACCATACAAATCTACCAATGATTCTATTTTGTACCCACAGATGCATCAAATCTCCTGAGGTGCCTGTACCTGGTTGTACACCAGACAAACAGGATAAATATGAGAAACCTGCCCTCTGTGGATTCATACTGGAAAGCAATGGACCATTCACTATGTGCCACCCCAAGGTTAATCCCAACGTGAGTAAAAGCATGTCCATTATGAGAAATTGCTTATTTTAAAGTGTCAATGTTGTTGTAGAACTTAAAAACACTTTAGGTGCTTGAATTTAGCTAACAATATGTTTGATATTGGTGTGTGTTCTGATTTGCCTCAGAGCTACTTCAAGGACTGCATGTTTGACGTGTGTGAGCTGGATGGACTGCACTCTGCCCTGTGTGAGGCCATAGAGGCCTATGTGAATGAGTGTCAGGATCGTGGAGTCACCATCGGATCATGGAGAAACAGCACCTTCTGCAGTTAGTCTCCATCACCCTCATATTGTTGGTGGTTCAGTACATTTATTGAGAGCAAATAATAATTATTTTCTTCTTTTTTCCTATCAACAGCCCTGACCTGCCCTCCCAACAGCCACTTTGAGTCCTGTGCTTCACCCTGCCAGCCTAGCTGTGTCACACCTTCCCCAGGCCGATGTAGTGGACCGTGTGCAGAGGGGTGTGTGTGTGACCCAGGATACTTTCTCAGCGCTGGCAAGTGTGTCAGGAAAAACAGCTGTGGATGCCAACACACCAATGGCCAGTACTACCAGGTGAATACACCAATGCAATGACTGGTTTATTTTCTTATTAGTGATTATTTGTGATTATTTGTATTAGTGGTTATTCTGTATTTCCCCAAAAATATATAATTCTCCTCTTCCTAGTTCAGCTGATATAATGCAGTACATTGTCATCTATGTTAAATGATTATTTTTTCTTTTCATTTTCAGCCTGGAGAGGAGTGGTACACCTCCAACTGTGAGCTGAAGTGCAGGTGCAATCCTCCCTCTGTCAGCTGCAGTAAAGGAGAGTGTCCCCGTTCACAGGAGTGTAGCGTCCAGGGAGGACTTCTGGGCTGCTCCCCCATTGCTGAGTGTAAGTTGTTTTTATTTGATAAGTGAAGATCTTTCTGTTAGTCTCTGGTGTTTACCCTCAAAGCTAAACAATTGTAAACTGTTTTAATTCATTGCCTAGATTGTCTTAGTGGTCGGTGTATTTGCAGACTTAAAAACATGTTTTCTTAAACAAGTAGCTTAATACTAAACGTACCTCATAATTTCTGCATTTATTTCTTCTTGCATTTTTTTCTCTCTCAACTTCTCCATTCTCTCTTGTTATACAGTGACTTGCCCCCCTAATTCAGACTTTTTGGAGTGTGGTCCATCATGCGTTCCCACCTGCCAGAAGCCCAAGATTAGCTCCAGTATCTGCACTTTGAACTGTGTCAGCGGCTGTTTCTGTAGACCAGGCTTCGTGCTGTCAGGAAACCGGTGTGTTGCCGTTGATAAGTGTGGCTGTCTGGATGAAAACAACAACTACTATGAGGTATAATCAAGACAGAAATATTACCTTTGTTGTCTTTAAGCTATCTTAGGCTTTTTCTTATTTTTCTGATATTAAATCCAAACAAACTTGTTTGTCCATCAGCCCGGAGAGGTTGTGTTTGGGGATGGCTGCTCCAAGCTGTGTCGCTGTGCTGGAAACTACACTCTCTCCTGCGTGGGCAACACCTGTGCTCCCACTGATGAGTGCCGACAGGTCAATGGAGTCCCTGGATGTTATCCTAAAGGTATTTTTTTTTAAGAAAATCTGGTTCTGAACGTTATTAAGTTTCTGAGATTTTGTGCGACGTCCTTTAATTTTTGGTATCTAGTAACAAGCTGTTTTCACCCACAGGCACCTCCACCTGTGTTGCCACTGGTGATCCTCACTACACCACCTTTGATAAGCAGAAATACGACTTCATGGGCAACTGCACCTATCTGATGTCCAAACCATGCAACACGACTGGTCTGCCACACTATGAGGTCCACGTGTCCAATGAGAACCGCAACAAGAACCAGAGAGTCAGCTACGCATCAGCGGTGCATGTATACGTCCATGGAATGACCATATACGTCCTTAAAGGAGGAACCGTGCGGGTAAGATATTGGGAGCAAGTAGTACACAGCTATTGAAAGTAGAAGTGCCAATATCCATGCAGAATGTTTTCACTCTTAACTCTTCCTTCAGGATTTTTTGATGAAGTTCTACTCAAATGTCTCATTTGCAGTGGTTCAACATTGTACATAAAGTAATAGTGGTCCATATTTGTATGAAGTGTGTGGTTGTCTTTTCACTGTCTTCTCTCTGTGTATCCCCCAGATCAATGGGACCAATGTGAACCTGCCTGTGAACCCAGCTGCAGACGTTTCTGTCTACAAGTCTGGAAAACATTACACCGTGGCCATGAGTTTTGGAGTGACTGTTCGCTACGATGGCAACCACTTCATGGACATCAAAGTGATTGCAGCGTGAGTAAAAATCTAAGTAATAGTTGATGCTCGTACATTGATTTGGTATTTTTCAGGTGGATGCCAATACCATAAAGCTGGTTTTACTGGAAAAATCAGCTGTTTTATCTTGCTCTGATATATAAACTGAAACAAAAAATGGTTTTATTCCATAGGTACAAAGAGAAGCTTTGCGGCCTTTGTGGAGATTATGACGGCAACCCCAAGGATGACTTCCGTACGCCCACGGGCAAACTTGTGACAAAACCGAATGACTTTGGAAATAGCTGGAACTCTGACCCAGAGTAAGAGTTTACAGAGAGCACCATAGCAACTTCCCAAACTTTTAACACATGACATATACATGTAATTATGCATACAGAAGTACTTTAACTTATGCAGATACATGGTAGTTAGACCCACAGTAATATATGAAGAAAGCCATTCACATTGGCCACTTGTTAATATATTTACCATACAAATCTACCAATGATTCTATTTTGTACCCACAGATGCATCAAATCTCCTGAGGTGCCTGTACCTGGTTGTACACCAGACAAACAGGATAAATATGAGAAACCTGCCCTCTGTGGATTCATACTGGAAAGCAATGGACCATTCACTATGTGCCACCCCAAGGTTAATCCCAACGTGAGTAAAAGCACGTCCATTATGAGAAATTGCTTATTTTAAAGTGTCAATGTTGTTGTAGAACTTAAAAACACTTTAGGTGCTTGAATTTAGCTAACAATATGTTTGATATTGGTGTGTGTTCTGATTTGCCTCAGAGCTTCTTCAAGGACTGCATGTTTGACGTGTGTGAGCTGGATGGACTGCACTCTGCCCTGTGTGAGGCCATAGAGGCCTATGTGAATGAGTGTCAGGATCGTGGAGTCACCATCGGATCATGGAGAAACAGCACCTTCTGCAGTTAGTCTCCATCACCCTCAAATTGTTGGTGGTTCAGTACATTTATTGAGAGCAAATAATAATTATTTTCTTCTTTTTTTCTATCAACAGCCCTGACCTGCCCTCCCAACAGCCACTTTGAGTCCTGTGCTTCACCCTGCCAGCCTAGCTGTGTCACACCTTCCCCAGGCCGATGTAGTGGACCGTGTGCAGAGGGGTGTGTGTGTGACCCAGGATACTTTCTCAGCGCTGGCAAGTGTGTCAGGAAAAACAGCTGTGGATGCCAACACACCAATGGCCAGTACTACCAGGTGAATACACCAATGCAATGACTGGTTTATTTTCTTATTAGTGATTATTTGTGATTATTTGTATTAGTGGTTATTCTGTATTTCCCCAAAAATATATAATTCTCCTCTTCCTAGTTCAGCTGATATAATGCAGTACATTGTCATCTATGTTAAATGATTATTTTTTCTTTTCATTTTCAGCCTGGAGAGGAGTGGTACACCTCCAACTGTGAGCTGAAGTGCAGGTGCAATCCTCCCTCTGTCAGCTGCAGTAAAGGAGAGTGTCCCCGTTCACAGGAGTGTAGCGTCCAGGGAGGACTTCTGGGCTGCTACCCCATTGCTGAGTGTAAGTTGTTTTTATTTGATAAGTGAAGATCTTTCTGTTAGTCTCTGGTGTTTACCCTCAAAGCTAAACAATTGTAAACTGTTTTAATTCATTGCCTAGATTGTCTTAGTGGTCGGTGTATTTGCAGACTTAAAAACATGTTTTCTTAAACAAGTAGCTTAATACTAAACGTACCTCATCATTTCTGCATTTATTTCTTCTTGCATTTTTTTCTCTCTCAACTTCTCCATTCTCTCTTGTTATACAGTGACTTGCCCCCCTAATTCAGACTTTTTGGAGTGTGGTCCGTCATGCGTTCCCACCTGCCAGAAGCCCAAGATTAGCTCCAGTATCTGCACTTTGAACTGTGTCAGCGGCTGTTTCTGTAGACCAGGCTTCGTGCTGTCAGGAAACCGGTGTGTTGCCGTTGATAAGTGTGGCTGTCTGGATGAAAACAACAACTACTATGAGGTATAATCAAGACAGAAATATTACCTTTGTTGTCTTTAAGCTATCTTAGGCTTTTTCTTATTTTTCTGATATTAAATCCAAACAAACTTGTTTGTCCATCAGCCCGGAGAGGTTGTGTTTGGGGATGGCTGCTCCAAGCTGTGTCGCTGTGCTGGAAACTACACTCTCTCCTGCGTGGGCAACACCTGTGCTCCCACTGATGAGTGCCGACAGGTCAATGGAGTCCCTGGATGTTATCCTAAAGGTATTTTTTTTTAAGAAAATCTGGTTCTGAACGTTATTAAGTTTCTGAGATTTTGTGCGACGTCCTTTAATTTTTGGTATCTAGTAACAAGCTGTTTTCACCCACAGGCACCTCCACCTGTGTTGCCACTGGTGATCCTCACTACACCACCTTTGATAAGCAGAAATACGACTTCATGGGCAACTGCACCTATCTGATGTCCAAACCATGCAACACGACTGGTCTGCCACACTATGAGGTCCACGTGTCCAATGAGAACCGCAACAAGAACCAGAGAGTCAGCTACGCATCAGCGGTGCATGTATACGTCCATGGAATGACCATATACGTCCTTAAAGGAGGAACCGTGCGGGTAAGATATTGGGAGCAAGTAGTACACAGCTATTGAAAGTAGAAGTGCCAATATCCATGCAGAATGTTTTCACTCTTAACTCTTCCTTCAGGATTTTTTGATGAAGTTCTACTCAAATGTCTCATTTGCAGTGGTTCAACATTGTACATAAAGTAATAGTGGTCCATATTTGTATGAAGTGTGTGGTTGTCTTTTCACTGTCTTCTCTCTGTGTATCCCCCAGATCAATGGGACCAATGTGAACCTGCCTGTGAACCCAGCTGCAGACGTTTCTGTCTACAAGTCTGGAAAACATTACACCGTGGCCATGAGTTTTGGAGTGACTGTTCGCTACGATGGCAACCACTTCATGGACATCAAAGTGATTGCAGCGTGAGTAAAAATCTAAGTAATAGTTGATGCTCGTACATTGATTTGGTATTTTTCAGGTGGATGCCAATACCATAAAGCTGGTTTTACTGGAAAAATCAGCTGTTTTATCTTGCTCTGATATATAAACTGAAACAAAAAATGGTTTTATTCCATAGGTACAAAGAGAAGCTTTGCGGCCTTTGTGGAGATTATGACGGCAACCCCAAGGATGACTTCCGTACGCCCACGGGCAAACTTGTGACAAAACCGAATGACTTTGGAAATAGCTGGAACTCTGACCCAGAGTAAGAGTTTACAGAGAGCACCATAGCAACTTCCCAAACTTTTAACACATGACATATACATGTAATTATGCATACAGAAATACTTTAATTTATGCAGATACATGGTAGTTAGACCCACAGTAATATATGAAGAAAGCCATTCACATTGGCCACTTGTTAATATATTTACCATACAAATCTACCAATGATTCTATTTTGTACCCACAGATGCATCAAATCTCCTGAGGTGCCTGTACCTGGTTGTACACCAGACAAACAGGATAAATATGAGAAACCTGCCCTCTGTGGATTCATACTGGAAAGCAATGGACCATTCACTATGTGCCACCCCAAGGTTAATCCCAACGTGAGTAAAAGCACGTCCATTATGAGAAATTGCTTATTTTAAAGTGTCAATGTTGTTGTAGAACTTAAAAACACTTTAGGTGCTTGAATTTAGCTAACAATATGTTTGATATTGGTGTGTGTTCTGATTTGCCTCAGAGCTACTTCAAGGACTGCATGTTTGACGTGTGTGAGCTGGATGGACTGCACTCTGCCCTGTGTGAGGCCATAGAGGCCTATGTGAATGAGTGTCAGGATCGATCATGGAGAAACAGCACCTTCTGCAGTTAGTCTCCATCACCCTCAAATTGTTGGTGGTTCAGTACATTTATTGAGAGCAAATAATAATTATTTTCTTCTTTTTTTCTATCAACAGCCCTGACCTGCCCTCCCAACAGCCACTTTGAGTCCTGTGCTTCACCCTGCCAGCCTAGCTGTGTCACACCTTCCCCAGGCCGATGTAGTGGACCGTGTGCAGAGGGGTGTGTGTGTGACCCAGGATACTTTCTCAGCGCTGGCAAGTGTGTCAGGAAAAACAGCTGTGGATGCCAACACACCAATGGCCAGTACTACCAGGTGAATACACCAATGCAATGACTGGTTTATTTTCTTATTAGTGATTATTTGTGATTATTTGTATTAGTGGTTATTCTGTATTTCCCCAAAAATATATAATTATCCTCTTCCTAGTTCAGCTGATATAATGCAGTACATTGTCATCTATGTTAAATGATTATTTTTTCTTTTCATTTTCAGCCTGGAGAGGAGTGGTACACCTCCAACTGTGAGCTGAAGTGCAGGTGCAATCCTCCCTCTGTCAGCTGCAGTGATGGAGAGTGTCCCCGTTCACAGGAGTGTAGCGTCCAGGGAGGACTTCTGGGCTGCTACCCCATTGCTGAGTGTAAGTTGTTTTTATTTGATAAGTGAAGATCTTTCTGTTAGTCTCTGGTGTTTACCCTCAAAGCTAAACAATTGTAAACTGTTTTAATTCATTGCCTAGATTGTCTTAGTGGTCGGTGTATTTGCAGACTTAAAAACATGTTTTCTTAAACAAGTAGCTTAATACTAAACGTACCTCATCATTTCTGCATTTATTTCTTCTTGCATTTTTTTCTCTCTCAACTTCTCCATTCTCTCTTGTTATACAGTGACTTGCCCCCCTAATTCAGACTTTTTGGAGTGTGGTCCGTCATGCGTTCCCACCTGCCAGAAGCCCAAGATTAGCTCCAGTATCTGCACTTTGAACTGTGTCAGCGGCTGTTTCTGTAGACCAGGCTTCGTGCTGTCAGGAAACCGGTGTGTTGCCGTTGATAAGTGTGGCTGTCTGGATGAAAACAACAACTACTATGAGGTATAATCAAGACAGAAATATTACCTTTGTTGTCTTTAAGCTATCTTAGGCTTTTTCTTATTTTTCTGATATTAAATCCAAACAAACTTGTTTGTCCATCAGCCCGGAGAGGTTGTGTTTGGGGATGGCTGCTCCAAGCTGTGTCGCTGTGCTGGAAACTACACTCTCTCCTGCGTGGGCAACACCTGTGCTCCCACTGATGAGTGCCGACAGGTCAATGGAGTCCCTGGATGTTATCCTAAAGGTATTTTTTTTTTTAAGAAAATCTGGTTCTGAACGTTATTAAGTTTCTGAGATTTTGTGCGACGTCCTTTAATTTTTGGTATCTAGTAACAAGCTGTTTTCACCCACAGGCACCTCCACCTGTGTTGCCACTGGTGATCCTCACTACACCACCTTTGATAAGCAGAAATACGACTTCATGGGCAACTGCACCTATCTGATGTCCAAACCATGCAACACGACTGGTCTGCCACACTATGAGGTCCACGTGTCCAATGAGAACCGCAACAAGAACCAGAGAGTCAGCTACGCATCAGCGGTGCATGTATACGTCCATGGAATGACCATATACGTCCTTAAAGGAGGAACCGTGCGGGTAAGATATTGGGAGCAAGTAGTACACAGCTATTGAAAGTAGAAGTGCCAATATCCATGCAGAATGTTTTCACTCTTAACTCTTCCTTCAGGATTTTTTGATGAAGTTCTACTCAAATGTCTCATTTGCAGTGGTTCAACATTGTACATAAAGTAATAGTGGTCCATATTTGTATGAAGTGTGTGGTTGTCTTTTCACTGTCTTCTCTCTGTGTATCCCCCAGATCAATGGGACCAATGTGAACCTGCCTGTGAACCCAGCTGCAGACGTTTCTGTCTACAAGTCTGGAAAACATTACACCGTGGCCATGAGTTTTGGAGTGACTGTTCGCTACGATGGCAACCACTTCATGGACATCAAAGTGATTGCAGCGTGAGTAAAAATCTAAGTAATAGTTGATGCTCGTACATTGATTTGGTATTTTTCAGGTGGATGCCAATACCATAAAGCTGGTTTTACTGGAAAAATCAGCTGTTTTATCTTGCTCTGATATATAAACTGAAACAAAAAATGGTTTTATTCCATAGGTACAAAGAGAAGCTTTGCGGCCTTTGTGGAGATTATGACGGCAACCCCAAGGATGACTTCCGTACGCCCACGGGCAAACTTGTGACAAAACCGAATGACTTTGGAAATAGCTGGAACTCTGACCCAGAGTAAGAGTTTACAGAGAGCACCATAGCAACTTCCCAAACTTTTAACACATGACATATACATGTAATTATGCATACAGAAGTACTTTAACTTATGCAGATACATGGTAGTTAGACCCACAGTAATATATGAAGAAAGCCATTCACATTGGCCACTTGTTAATATATTTACCATACAAATCTACCAATGATTCTATTTTGTACCCACAGATGCATCAAATCTCCTGAGGTGCCTGTACCTGGTTGTACACCAGACAAACAGGATAAATATGAGAAACCTGCCCTCTGTGGATTCATACTGGAAAGCAATGGACCATTCACTATGTGCCACCCCAAGGTTAATCCCAACGTGAGTAAAAGCACGTCCATTATGAGAAATTGCTTATTTTAAAGTGTCAATGTTGTTGTAGAACTTAAAAACACTTTAGGTGCTTGAATTTAGCTAACAATATGTTTGATATTGGTGTGTTCTGATTTGCCTCAGAGCTTCTTCAAGGACTGCATGTTTGACGTGTGTGAGCTGGATGGACTGCACTCTGCCCTGTGTGAGGCCATAGAGGCCTATGTGAATGAGTGTCAGGATCGTGGAGTCACCATCGGATCATGGAGAAACAGCACCTTCTGCAGTTAGTCTCCATCACCCTCAAATTGTTGGTGGTTCAGTACATTTATTGAGAGCAAATAATAATTATTTTCTTCTTTTTTTCTATCAACAGCCCTGACCTGCCCTCCCAACAGCCACTTTGAGTCCTGTGCTTCACCCTGCCAGCCTAGCTGTGTCACACCTTCCCCAGGCCGATGTAGTGGACCGTGTGCAGAGGGGTGTGTGTGTGACCCAGGATACTTTCTCAGCGCTGGCAAGTGTGTCAGGAAAAACAGCTGTGGATGCCAACACACCAATGGCCAGTACTACCAGGTGAATACACCAATGCAATGACTGGTTTATTTTCTTATTAGTGATTATTTGTGATTATTTGTATTAGTGGTTATTCTGTATTTCCCCAAAAATATATAATTCTCCTCTTCCTAGTTCAGCTGATATAATGCAGTACATTGTCATCTATGTTAAATGATTATTTTTTCTTTTCATTTTCAGCCTGGAGAGGAGTGGTACACCTCCAACTGTGAGCTGAAGTGCAGGTGCAATCCTCCCTCTGTCAGCTGCAGTAAAGGAGAGTGTCCCCGTTCACAGGAGTGTAGCGTCCAGGGAGGACTTCTGGGCTGCTACCCCATTGCTGAGTGTAAGTTGTTTTTATTTGATAAGTGAAGATCTTTCTGTTAGTCTCTGGTGTTTACCCTCAAAGCTAAACAATTGTAAACTGTTTTAATTCATTGCCTAGATTGTCTTAGTGGTCGGTGTATTTGCAGACTTAAAAACATGTTTTCTTAAACAAGTAGCTTAATACTAAACGTACCTCATCATTTCTGCATTTATTTCTTCTTGCATTTTTTTCTCTCTCAACTTCTCCATTCTCTCTTGTTATACAGTGACTTGCCCCCCTAATTCAGACTTTTTGGAGTGTGGTCCGTCATGCGTTCCCACCTGCCAGAAGCCCAAGATTAGCTCCAGTATCTGCACTTTGAACTGTGTCAGCGGCTGTTTCTGTAGACCAGGCTTCGTGCTGTCAGGAAACCGGTGTGTTGCCGTTGATAAGTGTGGCTGTCTGGATGAAAACAACAACTACTATGAGGTATAATCAAGACAGAAATATTACCTTTGTTGTCTTTAAGCTATCTTAGGCTTTTTCTTATTTTTCTGATATTAAATCCAAACAAACTTGTTTGTCCATCAGCCCGGAGAGGTTGTGTTTGGGGATGGCTGCTCCAAGCTGTGTCGCTGTGCTGGAAACTACACTCTCTCCTGCGTGGGCAACACCTGTGCTCCCACTGATGAGTGCCGACAGGTCAATGGAGTCCCTGGATGTTATCCTAAAGGTATTTTTTTTTTAAGAAAATCTGGTTCTGAACGTTATTAAGTTTCTGAGATTTTGTGCGACGTCCTTTAATTTTTGGTATCTAGTAACAAGCTGTTTTCACCCACAGGCACCTCCACCTGTGTTGCCACTGGTGATCCTCACTACACCACCTTTGATAAGCAGAAATACGACTTCATGGGCAACTGCACCTATCTGATGTCCAAACCATGCAACACGACTGGTCTGCCACACTATGAGGTCCACGTGTCCAATGAGAACCGCAACAAGAACCAGAGAGTCAGCTACGCATCAGCGGTGCATGTATACGTCCATGGAATGACCATATACGTCCTTAAAGGAGGAACCGTGCGGGTAAGATATTGGGAGCAAGTAGTACACAGCTATTGAAAGTAGAAGTGCCAATATCCATGCAGAATGTTTTCACTCTTAACTCTTCCTTCAGGATTTTTTGATGAAGTTCTACTCAAATGTCTCATTTGCAGTGGTTCAACATTGTACATAAAGTAATAGTGGTCCATATTTGTATGAAGTGTGTGGTTGTCTTTTCACTGTCTTCTCTCTGTGTATCCCCCAGATCAATGGGACCAATGTGAACCTGCCTGTGAACCCAGCTGCAGACGTTTCTGTCTACAAGTCTGGAAAACATTACACCGTGGCCATGAGTTTTGGAGTGACTGTTCGCTACGATGGCAACCACTTCATGGACATCAAAGTGATTGCAGCGTGAGTAAAAATCTAAGTAATAGTTGATGCTCGTACATTGATTTGGTATTTTTCAGGTGGATGCCAATACCATAAAGCTGGTTTTACTGGAAAAATCAGCTGTTTTATCTTGCTCTGATATATAAACTGAAACAAAAAATGGTTTTATTCCATAGGTACAAAGAGAAGCTTTGCGGCCTTTGTGGAGATTATGACGGCAACCCCAAGGATGACTTCCGTACGCCCACGGGCAAACTTGTGACAAAACCGAATGACTTTGGAAATAGCTGGAACTCTGACCCAGAGTAAGAGTTTACAGAGAGCACCATAGCAACTTCCCAAACTTTTAACACATGACATATACATGTAATTATGCATACAGAAGTACTTTAACTTATGCAGATACATGGTAGTTAGACCCACAGTAATATATGAAGAAAGCCATTCACATTGGCCACTTGTTAATATATTTACCATACAAATCTACCAATGATTCTATTTTGTACCCACAGATGCATCAAATCTCCTGAGGTGCCTGTACCTGGTTGTACACCAGACAAACAGGATAAATATGAGAAACCTGCCCTCTGTGGATTCATACTGGAAAGCAATGGACCATTCACTATGTGCCACCCCAAGGTTAATCCCAACGTGAGTAAAAGCACGTCCATTATGAGAAATTGCTTATTTTAAAGTGTCAATGTTGTTGTAGAACTTAAAAACACTTTAGGTGCTTGAATTTAGCTAACAATATGTTTGATATTGGTGTGTTCTGATTTGCCTCAGAGCTTCTTCAAGGACTGCATGTTTGACGTGTGTGAGCTGGATGGACTGCACTCTGCCCTGTGTGAGGCCATAGAGGCCTATGTGAATGAGTGTCAGGATCGTGGAGTCACCATCGGATCATGGAGAAACAGCACCTTCTGCAGTTAGTCTCCATCACCCTCAAATTGTTGGTGGTTCAGTACATTTATTGAGAGCAAATAATAATTATTTTCTTCTTTTTTTCTATCAACAGCCCTGAC
This sequence comes from Alosa pseudoharengus, assembly GCF_046254945.1. Taxonomy (NCBI): domain Eukaryota; kingdom Metazoa; phylum Chordata; class Actinopteri; order Clupeiformes; family Clupeidae; genus Alosa; species Alosa pseudoharengus. Next base: position 8,901,489 of record NW_027468680.1, read on the forward strand.
CTGCCCTCCCAACAGCCACTTTGAGTCCTGTGCTTCACCCTGCCAGCCTAGCTGTGTCACACCTTCCCCAGGCCGATGTAGTGGACCGTGTGCAGAGGGGTGTGTGTGTGACCCAGGATACTTTCTCAGCGCTGGCAAGTGTGTCAGGAAAAACAGCTGTGGATGCCAACACACCAATGGCCAGTACTACCAGGTGAATACACCAATGCAATGACTGGTTTATTTTCTTATTAGTGATTATTTGTGATTATTTGTATTAGTGGTTATTCTGTATTTCCCCAAAAATATATAATTCTCCTCTTCCTAGTTCAGCTGATATAATGCAGTACATTGTCATCTATGTTAAATGATTATTTTTTCTTTTCATTTTCAGCCTGGAGAGGAGTGGTACACCTCCAACTGTGAGCTGAAGTGCAGGTGCAATCCTCCCTCTGTCAGCTGCAGTAAAGGAGAGTGTCCCCGTTCACAGGAGTGTAGCGTCCAGGGAGGACTTCTGGGCTGCTACCCCATTGCTGAGTGTAAGTTGTTTTTATTTGATAAGTGAAGATCTTTCTGTTAGTCTCTGGTGTTTACCCTCAAAGCTAAACAATTGTAAACTGTTTTAATTCATTGCCTAGATTGTCTTAGTGGTCGGTGTATTTGCAGACTTAAAAACATGTTTTCTTAAACAAGTAGCTTAATACTAAACGTACCTCATCATTTCTGCATTTATTTCTTCTTGCATTTTTTTCTCTCTCAACTTCTCCATTCTCTCTTGTTATACAGTGACTTGCCCCCCTAATTCAGACTTTTTGGAGTGTGGTCCGTCATGCGTTCCCACCTGCCAGAAGCCCAAGATTAGCTCCAGTATCTGCACTTTGAACTGTGTCAGCGGCTGTTTCTGTAGACCAGGCTTCGTGCTGTCAGGAAACCGGTGTGTTGCCGTTGATAAGTGTGGCTGTCTGGATGAAAACAACAACTACTATGAGGTATAATCAAGACAGAAATATTACCTTTGTTGTCTTTAAGCTATCTTAGGCTTTTTCTTATTTTTCTGATATTAAATCCAAACAAACTTGTTTGTCCATCAGCCCGGAGAGGTTGTGTTTGGGGATGGCTGCTCCAAGCTGTGTCGCTGTGCTGGAAACTACACTCTCTCCTGCGTGGGCAACACCTGTGCTCCCACTGATGAGTGCCGACAGGTCAATGGAGTCCCTGGATGTTATCCTAAAGGTATTTTTTTTTTAAGAAAATCTGGTTCTGAACGTTATTAAGTTTCTGAGATTTTGTGCGACGTCCTTTAATTTTTGGTATCTAGTAACAAGCTGTTTTCACCCACAGGCACCTCCACCTGTGTTGCCACTGGTGATCCTCACTACACCACCTTTGATAAGCAGAAATACGACTTCATGGGCAACTGCACCTATCTGATGTCCAAACCATGCAACACGACTGGTCTGCCACACTATGAGGTCCACGTGTCCAATGAGAACCGCAACAAGAACCAGAGAGTCAGCTACGCATCAGCGGTGCATGTATACGTCCATGGAATGACCATATACGTCCTTAAAGGAGGAACCGTGCGGGTAAGATATTGGGAGCAAGTAGTACACAGCTATTGAAAGTAGAAGTGCCAATATCCATGCAGAATGTTTTCACTCTTAACTCTTCCTTCAGGATTTTTTGATGAAGTTCTACTCAAATGTCTCATTTGCAGTGGTTCAACATTGTACATAAAGTAATAGTGGTCCATATTTGTATGAAGTGTGTGGTTGTCTTTTCACTGTCTTCTCTCTGTGTATCCCCCAGATCAATGGGACCAATGTGAACCTGCCTGTGAACCCAGCTGCAGACGTTTCTGTCTACAAGTCTGGAAAACATTACACCGTGGCCATGAGTTTTGGAGTGACTGTTCGCTACGATGGCAACCACTTCATGGACATCAAAGTGATTGCAGCGTGAGTAAAAATCTAAGTAATAGTTGATGCTCGTACATTGATTTGGTATTTTTCAGGTGGATGCCAATACCATAAAGCTGGTTTTACTGGAAAAATCAGCTGTTTTATCTTGCTCTGATATATAAACTGAAACAAAAAATGGTTTTATTCCATAGGTACAAAGAGAAGCTTTGCGGCCTTTGTGGAGATTATGACGGCAACCCCAAGGATGACTTCCGTACGCCCACGGGCAAACTTGTGACAAAACCGAATGACTTTGGAAATAGCTGGAACTCTGACCCAGAGTAAGAGTTTACAGAGAGCACCATAGCAACTTCCCAAACTTTTAACACATGACATATACATGTAATTATGCATACAGAAGTACTTTAACTTATGCAGATACATGGTAGTTAGACCCACAGTAATATATGAAGAAAGCCATTCACATTGGCCACTTGTTAATATATTTACCATACAAATCTACCAATGATTCTATTTTGTACCCACAGATGCATCAAATCTCCTGAGGTGCCTGTACCTGGTTGTACACCAGACAAACAGGATAAATATGAGAAACCTGCCCTCTGTGGATTCATACTGGAAAGCAATGGACCATTCACTATGTGCCACCCCAAGGTTAATCCCAACGTGAGTAAAAGCACGTCCATTATGAGAAATTGCTTATTTTAAAGTGTCAATGTTGTTGTAGAACTTAAAAACACTTTAGGTGCTTGAATTTAGCTAACAATATGTTTGATATTGGTGTGTTCTGATTTGCCTCAGAGCTTCTTCAAGGACTGCATGTTTGACGTGTGTGAGCTGGATGGACTGCACTCTGCCCTGTGTGAGGCCATAGAGGCCTATGTGAATGAGTGTCAGGATCGTGGAGTCACCATCGGATCATGGAGAAACAGCACCTTCTGCAGTTAGTCTCCATCACCCTCAAATTGTTGGTGGTTCAGTACATTTATTGAGAGCAAATAATAATTATTTTCTTCTTTTTTTCTATCAACAGCCCTGACCTGCCCTCCCAACAGCCACTTTGAGTCCTGTGCTTCACCCTGCCAGCCTAGCTGTGTCACACCTTCCCCAGGCCGATGTAGTGGACCGTGTGCAGAGGGGTGTGTGTGTGACCCAGGATACTTTCTCAGCGCTGGCAAGTGTGTCAGGAAAAACAGCTGTGGATGCCAACACACCAATGGCCAGTACTACCAGGTGAATACACCAATGCAATGACTGGTTTATTTTCTTATTAGTGATTATTTGTGATTATTTGTATTAGTGGTTATTCTGTATTTCCCCAAAAATATATAATTCTCCTCTTCCTAGTTCAGCTGATATAATGCAGTACATTGTCATCTATGTTAAATGATTATTTTTTCTTTTCATTTTCAGCCTGGAGAGGAGTGGTACACCTCCAACTGTGAGCTGAAGTGCAGGTGCAATCCTCCCTCTGTCAGCTGCAGTAAAGGAGAGTGTCCCCGTTCACAGGAGTGTAGCGTCCAGGGAGGACTTCTGGGCTGCTACCCCATTGCTGAGTGTAAGTTGTTTTTATTTGATAAGTGAAGATCTTTCTGTTAGTCTCTGGTGTTTACCCTCAAAGCTAAACAATTGTAAACTGTTTTAATTCATTGCCTAGATTGTCTTAGTGGTCGGTGTATTTGCAGACTTAAAAACATGTTTTCTTAAACAAGTAGCTTAATACTAAACGTACCTCATCATTTCTGCATTTATTTCTTCTTGCATTTTTTTCTCTCTCAACTTCTCCATTCTCTCTTGTTATACAGTGACTTGCCCCCCTAATTCAGACTTTTTGGAGTGTGGTCCGTCATGCGTTCCCACCTGCCAGAAGCCCAAGATTAGCTCCAGTATCTGCACTTTGAACTGTGTCAGCGGCTGTTTCTGTAGACCAGGCTTCGTGCTGTCAGGAAACCGGTGTGTTGCCGTTGATAAGTGTGGCTGTCTGGATGAAAACAACAACTACTATGAGGTATAATCAAGACAGAAATATTACCTTTGTTGTCTTTAAGCTATCTTAGGCTTTTTCTTATTTTTCTGATATTAAATCCAAACAAACTTGTTTGTCCATCAGCCCGGAGAGGTTGTGTTTGGGGATGGCTGCTCCAAGCTGTGTCGCTGTGCTGGAAACTACACTCTCTCCTGCGTGGGCAACACCTGTGCTCCCACTGATGAGTGCCGACAGGTCAATGGAGTCCCTGGATGTTATCCTAAAGGTATTTTTTTTTTAAGAAAATCTGGTTCTGAACGTTATTAAGTTTCTGAGATTTTGTGCGACGTCCTTTAATTTTTGGTATCTAGTAACAAGCTGTTTTCACCCACAGGCACCTCCACCTGTGTTGCCACTGGTGATCCTCACTACACCACCTTTGATAAGCAGAAATACGACTTCATGGGCAACTGCACCTATCTGATGTCCAAACCATGCAACACGACTGGTCTGCCACACTATGAGGTCCACGTGTCCAATGAGAACCGCAACAAGAACCAGAGAGTCAGCTACGCATCAGCGGTGCATGTATACGTCCATGGAATGACCATATACGTCCTTAAAGGAGGAACCGTGCGGGTAAGATATTGGGAGCAAGTAGTACACAGCTATTGAAAGTAGAAGTGCCAATATCCATGCAGAATGTTTTCACTCTTAACTCTTCCTTCAGGATTTTTTGATGAAGTTCTACTCAAATGTCTCATTTGCAGTGGTTCAACATTGTACATAAAGTAATAGTGGTCCATATTTGTATGAAGTGTGTGGTTGTCTTTTCACTGTCTTCTCTCTGTGTATCCCCCAGATCAATGGGACCAATGTGAACCTGCCTGTGAACCCAGCTGCAGACGTTTCTGTCTACAAGTCTGGAAAACATTACACCGTGGCCATGAGTTTTGGAGTGACTGTTCGCTACGATGGCAACCACTTCATGGACATCAAAGTGATTGCAGCGTGAGTAAAAATCTAAGTAATAGTTGATGCTCGTACATTGATTTGGTATTTTTCAGGTGGATGCCAATACCATAAAGCTGGTTTTACTGGAAAAATCAGCTGTTTTATCTTGCTCTGATATATAAACTGAAACAAAAAATGGTTTTATTCCATAGGTACAAAGAGAAGCTTTGCGGCCTTTGTGGAGATTATGACGGCAACCCCAAGGATGACTTCCGTACGCCCACGGGCAAACTTGTGACAAAACCGAATGACTTTGGAAATAGCTGGAACTCTGACCCAGAGTAAGAGTTTACAGAGAGCACCATAGCAACTTCCCAAACTTTTAACACATGACATATACATGTAATTATGCATACAGAAGTACTTTAACTTATGCAGATACATGGTAGTTAGACCCACAGTAATATATGAAGAAAGCCATTCACATTGGCCACTTGTTAATATATTTACCATACAAATCTACCAATGATTCTATTTTGTACCCACAGATGCATCAAATCTCCTGAGGTGCCTGTACCTGGTTGTACACCAGACAAACAGGATAAATATGAGAAACCTGCCCTCTGTGGATTCATACTGGAAAGCAATGGACCATTCACTATGTGCCACCCCAAGGTTAATCCCAACGTGAGTAAAAGCACGTCCATTATGAGAAATTGCTTATTTTAAAGTGTCAATGTTGTTGTAGAACTTAAAAACACTTTAGGTGCTTGAATTTAGCTAACAATATGTTTGATATTGGTGTGTTCTGATTTGCCTCAGAGCTTCTTCAAGGACTGCATGTTTGACGTGTGTGAGCTGGATGGACTGCACTCTGCCCTGTGTGAGGCCATAGAGGCCTATGTGAATGAGTGTCAGGATCGTGGAGTCACCATCGGATCATGGAGAAACAGCACCTTCTGCAGTTAGTCTCCATCACCCTCAAATTGTTGGTGGTTCAGTACATTTATTGAGAGCAAATAATAATTATTTTCTTCTTTTTTTCTATCAACAGCCCTGACCTGCCCTCCCAACAGCCACTTTGAGTCCTGTGCTTCACCCTGCCAGCCTAGCTGTGTCACACCTTCCCCAGGCCGATGTAGTGGACCGTGTGCAGAGGGGTGTGTGTGTGACCCAGGATACTTTCTCAGCGCTGGCAAGTGTGTCAGGAAAAACAGCTGTGGATGCCAACACACCAATGGCCAGTACTACCAGGTGAATACACCAATGCAATGACTGGTTTATTTTCTTATTAGTGATTATTTGTGATTATTTGTATTAGTGGTTATTCTGTATTTCCCCAAAAATATATAATTCTCCTCTTCCTAGTTCAGCTGATATAATGCAGTACATTGTCATCTATGTTAAATGATTATTTTTTCTTTTCATTTTCAGCCTGGAGAGGAGTGGTACACCTCCAACTGTGAGCTGAAGTGCAGGTGCAATCCTCCCTCTGTCAGCTGCAGTAAAGGAGAGTGTCCCCGTTCACAGGAGTGTAGCGTCCAGGGAGGACTTCTGGGCTGCTACCCCATTGCTGAGTGTAAGTTGTTTTTATTTGATAAGTGAAGATCTTTCTGTTAGTCTCTGGTGTTTACCCTCAAAGCTAAACAATTGTAAACTGTTTTAATTCATTGCCTAGATTGTCTTAGTGGTCGGTGTATTTGCAGACTTAAAAACATGTTTTCTTAAACAAGTAGCTTAATACTAAACGTACCTCATCATTTCTGCATTTATTTCTTCTTGCATTTTTTTCTCTCTCAACTTCTCCATTCTCTCTTGTTATACAGTGACTTGCCCCCCTAATTCAGACTTTTTGGAGTGTGGTCCGTCATGCGTTCCCACCTGCCAGAAGCCCAAGATTAGCTCCAGTATCTGCACTTTGAACTGTGTCAGCGGCTGTTTCTGTAGACCAGGCTTCGTGCTGTCAGGAAACCGGTGTGTTGCCGTTGATAAGTGTGGCTGTCTGGATGAAAACAACAACTACTATGAGGTATAATCAAGACAGAAATATTACCTTTGTTGTCTTTAAGCTATCTTAGGCTTTTTCTTATTTTTCTGATATTAAATCCAAACAAACTTGTTTGTCCATCAGCCCGGAGAGGTTGTGTTTGGGGATGGCTGCTCCAAGCTGTGTCGCTGTGCTGGAAACTACACTCTCTCCTGCGTGGGCAACACCTGTGCTCCCACTGATGAGTGCCGACAGGTCAATGGAGTCCCTGGATGTTATCCTAAAGGTATTTTTTTTTTAAGAAAATCTGGTTCTGAACGTTATTAAGTTTCTGAGATTTTGTGCGACGTCCTTTAATTTTTGGTATCTAGTAACAAGCTGTTTTCACCCACAGGCACCTCCACCTGTGTTGCCACTGGTGATCCTCACTACACCACCTTTGATAAGCAGAAATACGACTTCATGGGCAACTGCACCTATCTGATGTCCAAACCATGCAACACGACTGGTCTGCCACACTATGAGGTCCACGTGTCCAATGAGAACCGCAACAAGAACCAGAGAGTCAGCTACGCATCAGCGGTGCATGTATACGTCCATGGAATGACCATATACGTCCTTAAAGGAGGAACCGTGCGGGTAAGATATTGGGAGCAAGTAGTACACAGCTATTGAAAGTAGAAGTGCCAATATCCATGCAGAATGTTTTCACTCTTAACTCTTCCTTCAGGATTTTTTGATGAAGTTCTACTCAAATGTCTCATTTGCAGTGGTTCAACATTGTACATAAAGTAATAGTGGTCCATATTTGTATGAAGTGTGTGGTTGTCTTTTCACTGTCTTCTCTCTGTGTATCCCCCAGATCAATGGGACCAATGTGAACCTGCCTGTGAACCCAGCTGCAGACGTTTCTGTCTACAAGTCTGGAAAACATTACACCGTGGCCATGAGTTTTGGAGTGACTGTTCGCTACGATGGCAACCACTTCATGGACATCAAAGTGATTGCAGCGTGAGTAAAAATCTAAGTAATAGTTGATGCTCGTACATTGATTTGGTATTTTTCAGGTGGATGCCAATACCATAAAGCTGGTTTTACTGGAAAAATCAGCTGTTTTATCTTGCTCTGATATATAAACTGAAACAAAAAATGGTTTTATTCCATAGGTACAAAGAGAAGCTTTGCGGCCTTTGTGGAGATTATGACGGCAACCCCAAGGATGACTTCCGTACGCCCACGGGCAAACTTGTGACAAAACCGAATGACTTTGGAAATAGCTGGAACTCTGACCCAGAGTAAGAGTTTACAGAGAGCACCATAGCAACTTCCCAAACTTTTAACACATGACATATACATGTAATTATGCATACAGAAGTACTTTAACTTATGCAGATACATGGTAGTTAGACCCACAGTAATATATGAAGAAAGCCATTCACATTGGCCACTTGTTAATATATTTACCATACAAATCTACCAATGATTCTATTTTGTACCCACAGATGCATCAAATCTCCTGAGGTGCCTGTACCTGGTTGTACACCAGACAAACAGGATAAATATGAGAAACCTGCCCTCTGTGGATTCATACTGGAAAGCAATGGACCATTCACTATGTGCCACCCCAAGGTTAATCCCAACGTGAGTAAAAGCACGTCCATTATGAGAAATTGCTTATTTTAAAGTGTCAATGTTGTTGTAGAACTTAAAAACACTTTAGGTGCTTGAATTTAGCTAACAATATGTTTGATATTGGTGTGTTCTGATTTGCCTCAGAGCTTCTTCAAGGACTGCATGTTTGACGTGTGTGAGCTGGATGGACTGCACTCTGCCCTGTGTGAGGCCATAGAGGCCTATGTGAATGAGTGTCAGGATCGTGGAGTCACCATCGGATCATGGAGAAACAGCACCTTCTGCAGTTAGTCTCCATCACCCTCAAATTGTTGGTGGTTCAGTACATTTATTGAGAGCAAATAATAATTATTTTCTTCTTTTTTTCTATCAACAGCCCTGACCTGCCCTCCCAACAGCCACTTTGAGTCCTGTGCTTCACCCTGCCAGCCTAGCTGTGTCACACCTTCCCCAGGCCGATGTAGTGGACCGTGTGCAGAGGGGTGTGTGTGTGACCCAGGATACTTTCTCAGCGCTGGCAAGTGTGTCAGGAAAAACAGCTGTGGATGCCAACACACCAATGGCCAGTACTACCAGGTGAATACACCAATGCAATGACTGGTTTATTTTCTTATTAGTGATTATTTGTGATTATTTGTATTAGTGGTTATTCTGTATTTCCCCAAAAATATATAATTCTCCTCTTCCTAGTTCAGCTGATATAATGCAGTACATTGTCATCTATGTTAAATGATTATTTTTTCTTTTCATTTTCAGCCTGGAGAGGAGTGGTACACCTCCAACTGTGAGCTGAAGTGCAGGTGCAATCCTCCCTCTGTCAGCTGCAGTAAAGGAGAGTGTCCCCGTTCACAGGAGTGTAGCGTCCAGGGAGGACTTCTGGGCTGCTACCCCATTGCTGAGTGTAAGTTGTTTTTATTTGATAAGTGAAGATCTTTCTGTTAGTCTCTGGTGTTTACCCTCAAAGCTAAACAATTGTAAACTGTTTTAATTCATTGCCTAGATTGTCTTAGTGGTCGGTGTATTTGCAGACTTAAAAACATGTTTTCTTAAACAAGTAGCTTAATACTAAACGTACCTCATCATTTCTGCATTTATTTCTTCTTGCATTTTTTTCTCTCTCAACTTCTCCATTCTCTCTTGTTATACAGTGACTTGCCCCCCTAATTCAGACTTTTTGGAGTGTGGTCCGTCATGCGTTCCCACCTGCCAGAAGCCCAAGATTAGCTCCAGTATCTGCACTTTGAACTGTGTCAGCGGCTGTTTCTGTAGACCAGGCTTCGTGCTGTCAGGAAACCGGTGTGTTGCCGTTGATAAGTGTGGCTGTCTGGATGAAAACAACAACTACTATGAGGTATAATCAAGACAGAAATATTACCTTTGTTGTCTTTAAGCTATCTTAGGCTTTTTCTTATTTTTCTGATATTAAATCCAAACAAACTTGTTTGTCCATCAGCCCGGAGAGGTTGTGTTTGGGGATGGCTGCTCCAAGCTGTGTCGCTGTGCTGGAAACTACACTCTCTCCTGCGTGGGCAACACCTGTGCTCCCACTGATGAGTGCCGACAGGTCAATGGAGTCCCTGGATGTTATCCTAAAGGTATTTTTTTTTTAAGAAAATCTGGTTCTGAACGTTATTAAGTTTCTGAGATTTTGTGCGACGTCCTTTAATTTTTGGTATCTAGTAACAAGCTGTTTTCACCCACAGGCACCTCCACCTGTGTTGCCACTGGTGATCCTCACTACACCACCTTTGATAAGCAGAAATACGACTTCATGGGCAACTGCACCTATCTGATGTCCAAACCATGCAACACGACTGGTCTGCCACACTATGAGGTCCACGTGTCCAATGAGAACCGCAACAAGAACCAGAGAGTCAGCTACGCATCAGCGGTGCATGTATACGTCCATGGAATGACCATATACGTCCTTAAAGGAGGAACCGTGCGGGTAAGATATTGGGAGCAAGTAGTACACAGCTATTGAAAGTAGAAGTGCCAATATCCATGCAGAATGTTTTCACTCTTAACTCTTCCTTCAGGATTTTTTGATGAAGTTCTACTCAAATGTCTCATTTGCAGTGGTTCAACATTGTACATAAAGTAATAGTGGTCCATATTTGTATGAAGTGTGTGGTTGTCTTTTCACTGTCTTCTCTCTGTGTATCCCCCAGATCAATGGGACCAATGTGAACCTGCCTGTGAACCCAGCTGCAGACGTTTCTGTCTACAAGTCTGGAAAACATTACACCGTGGCCATGAGTTTTGGAGTGACTGTTCGCTACGATGGCAACCACTTCATGGACATCAAAGTGATTGCAGCGTGAGTAAAAATCTAAGTAATAGTTGATGCTCGTACATTGATTTGGTATTTTTCAGGTGGATGCCAATACCATAAAGCTGGTTTTACTGGAAAAATCAGCTGTTTTATCTTGCTCTGATATATAAACTGAAACAAAAAATGGTTTTATTCCATAGGTACAAAGAGAAGCTTTGCGGCCTTTGTGGAGATTATGACGGCAACCCCAAGGATGACTTCCGTACGCCCACGGGCAAACTTGTGACAAAACCGAATGACTTTGGAAATAGCTGGAACTCTGACCCAGAGTAAGAGTTTACAGAGAGCACCATAGCAACTTCCCAAACTTTTAACACATGACATATACATGTAATTATGCATACAGAAGTACTTTAACTTATGCAGATACATGGTAGTTAGACCCACAGTAATATATGAAGAAAGCCATTCACATTGGCCACTTGTTAATATATTTACCATACAAATCTACCAATGATTCTATTTTGTACCCACAGATGCATCAAATCTCCTGAGGTGCCTGTACCTGGTTGTACACCAGACAAACAGGATAAATATGAGAAACCTGCCCTCTGTGGATTCATACTGGAAAGCAATGGACCATTCACTATGTGCCACCCCAAGGTTAATCCCAACGTGAGTAAAAGCACGTCCATTATGAGAAATTGCTTATTTTAAAGTGTCAATGTTGTTGTAGAACTTAAAAACACTTTAGGTGCTTGAATTTAGCTAACAATATGTTTGATATTGGTGTGTTCTGATTTGCCTCAGAGCTTCTTCAAGGACTGCATGTTTGACGTGTGTGAGCTGGATGGACTGCACTCTGCCCTGTGTGAGGCCATAGAGGCCTATGTGAATGAGTGTCAGGATCGTGGAGTCACCATCGGATCATGGAGAAACAGCACCTTCTGCAGTTAGTCTCCATCACCCTCAAATTGTTGGTGGTTCAGTACATTTATTGAGAGCAAATAATAATTATTTTCTTCTTTTTTTCTATCAACAGCCCTGACCTGCCCTCCCAACAGCCACTTTGAGTCCTGTGCTTCACCCTGCCAGCCTAGCTGTGTCACACCTTCCCCAGGCCGATGTAGTGGACCGTGTGCAGAGGGGTGTGTGTGTGACCCAGGATACTTTCTCAGCGCTGGCAAGTGTGTCAGGAAAAACAGCTGTGGATGCCAACACACCAATGGCCAGTACTACCAGGTGAATACACCAATGCAATGACTGGTTTATTTTCTTATTAGTGATTATTTGTGATTATTTGTATTAGTGGTTATTCTGTATTTCCCCAAAAATATATAATTCTCCTCTTCCTAGTTCAGCTGATATAATGCAGTACATTGTCATCTATGTTAAATGATTATTTTTTCTTTTCATTTTCAGCCTGGAGAGGAGTGGTACACCTCCAACTGTGAGCTGAAGTGCAGGTGCAATCCTCCCTCTGTCAGCTGCAGTAAAGGAGAGTGTCCCCGTTCACAGGAGTGTAGCGTCCAGGGAGGACTTCTGGGCTGCTACCCCATTGCTGAGTGTAAGTTGTTTTTATTTGATAAGTGAAGATCTTTCTGTTAGTCTCTGGTGTTTACCCTCAAAGCTAAACAATTGTAAACTGTTTTAATTCATTGCCTAGATTGTCTTAGTGGTCGGTGTATTTGCAGACTTAAAAACATGTTTTCTTAAACAAGTAGCTTAATACTAAACGTACCTCATCATTTCTGCATTTATTTCTTCTTGCATTTTTTTCTCTCTCAACTTCTCCATTCTCTCTTGTTATACAGTGACTTGCCCCCCTAATTCAGACTTTTTGGAGTGTGGTCCGTCATGCGTTCCCACCTGCCAGAAGCCCAAGATTAGCTCCAGTATCTGCACTTTGAACTGTGTCAGCGGCTGTTTCTGTAGACCAGGCTTCGTGCTGTCAGGAAACCGGTGTGTTGCCGTTGATAAGTGTGGCTGTCTGGATGAAAACAACAACTACTATGAGGTATAATCAAGACAGAAATATTACCTTTGTTGTCTTTAAGCTATCTTAGGCTTTTTCTTATTTTTCTGATATTAAATCCAAACAAACTTGTTTGTCCATCAGCCCGGAGAGGTTGTGTTTGGGGATGGCTGCTCCAAGCTGTGTCGCTGTGCTGGAAACTACACTCTCTCCTGCGTGGGCAACACCTGTGCTCCCACTGATGAGTGCCGACAGGTCAATGGAGTCCCTGGATGTTATCCTAAAGGTATTTTTTTTTTAAGAAAATCTGGTTCTGAACGTTATTAAGTTTCTGAGATTTTGTGCGACGTCCTTTAATTTTTGGTATCTAGTAACAAGCTGTTTTCACCCACAGGCACCTCCACCTGTGTTGCCACTGGTGATCCTCACTACACCACCTTTGATAAGCAGAAATACGACTTCATGGGCAACTGCACCTATCTGATGTCCAAACCATGCAACACGACTGGTCTGCCACACTATGAGGTCCACGTGTCCAATGAGAACCGCAACAAGAACCAGAGAGTCAGCTACGCATCAGCGGTGCATGTATACGTCCATGGAATGACCATATACGTCCTTAAAGGAGGAACCGTGCGGGTAAGATATTGGGAGCAAGTAGTACACAGCTATTGAAAGTAGAAGTGCCAATATCCATGCAGAATGTTTTCACTCTTAACTCTTCCTTCAGGATTTTTTGATGAAGTTCTACTCAAATGTCTCATTTGCAGTGGTTCAACATTGTACATAAAGTAATAGTGGTCCATATTTGTATGAAGTGTGTGGTTGTCTTTTCACTGTCTTCTCTCTGTGTATCCCCCAGATCAATGGGACCAATGTGAACCTGCCTGTGAACCCAGCTGCAGACGTTTCTGTCTACAAGTCTGGAAAACATTACACCGTGGCCATGAGTTTTGGAGTGACTGTTCGCTACGATGGCAACCACTTCATGGACATCAAAGTGATTGCAGCGTGAGTAAAAATCTAAGTAATAGTTGATGCTCGTACATTGATTTGGTATTTTTCAGGTGGATGCCAATACCATAAAGCTGGTTTTACTGGAAAAATCAGCTGTTTTATCTTGCTCTGATATATAAACTGAAACAAAAAATGGTTTTATTCCATAGGTACAAAGAGAAGCTTTGCGGCCTTTGTGGAGATTATGACGGCAACCCCAAGGATGACTTCCGTACGCCCACGGGCAAACTTGTGACAAAACCGAATGACTTTGGAAATAGCTGGAACTCTGACCCAGAGTAAGAGTTTACAGAGAGCACCATAGCAACTTCCCAAACTTTTAACACATGACATATACATGTAATTATGCATACAGAAGTACTTTAACTTATGCAGATACATGGTAGTTAGACCCACAGTAATATATGAAGAAAGCCATTCACATTGGCCACTTGTTAATATATTTACCATACAAATCTACCAATGATTCTATTTTGTACCCACAGATGCATCAAATCTCCTGAGGTGCCTGTACCTGGTTGTACACCAGACAAACAGGATAAATATGAGAAACCTGCCCTCTGTGGATTCATACTGGAAAGCAATGGACCATTCACTATGTGCCACCCCAAGGTTAATCCCAACGTGAGTAAAAGCACGTCCATTATGAGAAATTGCTTATTTTAAAGTGTCAATGTTGTTGTAGAACTTAAAAACACTTTAGGTGCTTGAATTTAGCTAACAATATGTTTGATATTGGTGTGTGTTCTGATTTGCCTCAGAGCTTCTTCAAGGACTGCATGTTTGACGTGTGTGAGCTGGATGGACTGCACTCTGCCCTGTGTGAGGCCATAGAGGCCTATGTGAATGAGTGTCAGGATCGTGGAGTCACCATCGGATCATGGAGAAACAGCACCTTCTGCAGTTAGTCTCCATCACCCTCAAATTGTTGGTGGTTCAGTACATTTATTGAGAGCAAATAATAATTATTTTCTTCTTTTTTTCTATCAACAGCCCTGACCTGCCCTCCCAACAGCCACTTTGAGTCCTGTGCTTCACCCTGCCAGCCTAGCTGTGTCACACCTTCCCCAGGCCGATGTAGTGGACCGTGTGCAGAGGGGTGTGTGTGTGACCCAGGATACTTTCTCAGCGCTGGCAAGTGTGTCAGGAAAAACAGCTGTGGATGCCAACACACCAATGGCCAGTACTACCAGGTGAATACACCAATGCAATGACTGGTTTATTTTCTTATTAGTGATTATTTGTGATTATTTGTATTAGTGGTTATTCTGTATTTCCCCAAAAATATATAATTCTCCTCTTCCTAGTTCAGCTGATATAATGCAGTACAATGTCATCTATGTTAAATGATTATTTTTTCTTTTCATTTTCAGCCTGGAGAGGAGTGGTACACCTCCAACTGTGAGCTGAAGTGCAGGTGCAATCCTCCCTCTGTCAGCTGCAGTAAAGGAGAGTGTCCCCGTTCACAGGAGTGTAGCGTCCAGGGAGGACTTCTGGGCTGCTACCCCATTGCAACAAATAATAATAATAAATATAGCCGCAAGCGGCAATAGCGGGCCCGAGCACCTGCGGGCCGCAACCCGTGACATGTCGGAATCCAACAAAGCACCGACATGGTGCATTTGTGAAATGTACATATTTGATGCGTGTGCTACTTGTTTTTGTATTTTATTTTCTGCCACAAGTACTTGCTGGGCCAGGTGGTGGCGCTATGACAGGCAGGCCCATTGGGTGTCATCATCATAATATATATTAACCTGAGAAATTTCAGACCATTCATTTTAAGCAAAGAACATTTCTGATACACTTGTTGGTTGGCCAGATGGTGGCGCTATGTTAGGCATTGAAATTACCCATGTGAATATCATCACAATAATGATATCAAAAATGTTTGTAAACTTTCAGACCAATCACTTACGGCATTGTCCATTTCTGGCACATTTCCTGCTTGACCAGGTGGTGGCGCTATGCCAGGCAGGCCCATTGGGTGTCTGGATATCATCATAATCATAATATCTATTAACCTGAGAAGTTTCAGACCATTTATTCAAAGCATAGAGCATTTCTGGCACATTTCCTGCTTGGCCAGATGGTGGCGCTATGCTAGGCCTGTGAATTACGCATGTGAATATTCTCACATTAATGATATCCAATATTTTATAAAGTTTCAGATCAATCACTTAAGGCATTTTCCATTTCTGGCTCATTTCCTGCTTGGCCAGGTGGTGGCGCTATGCCAGGCAGGCCCATTGGGTGTCTGGATATCATCATAATCATGATATCTATTAACCTGAGAAGTTTCAGACCATTCATTCAATGCACTGTGATTTATGACACATTTCCTGTTTATGTGGTGAGATATTAAAATCATATCAAATATATTACAACATTCAAAAATCCATTCACAATTTAACATCAGCGACATCTTGGCATAATGTTTGCCAAATTTCAAATGAATCTGACAAATCGTCTAGGAGGAGTATGTTCAAATTGATCATGTGAAATCAGCATAATTGCCATTCTTTCTGTTGCCAGTTGGTGGCGCTATGCCAAACATGCATTATGGGCATGTGAATATTATCATTAACATGGTCTTTAATGACCTGTGAAATTTAAAACATTTCAAGCCATGCATGGTGAATTATGACACATTTATTGTTTATGTGGAAGAGTATTAAAATTAATAATTTCGCCATTTTGTCAAATTACAACATATCAAAAAAAGGCTTCACAATTTAGAATCAGGAACATCTCGGCGTCATGTGTACCAACTTTGACATGAATCGGATCAACCGTCTAGGAGGAGTACGTTAAAATGAATCATGTCCACAACGCACAAAATCTCAATTACCTCACTTCCTGTGGGCGTGGCTAATGGCATGTTAATACAAAAGTTGTTTGTTTTTGGGAGTTACATACACCCACCAAATTTGGTGTGTGTATCTAAAACTATATGCCAACCACAAGTCACTGTGATGTAAGGGGGCGCTATGGAGTTCCTGGGCAACGCCCGGTGCCAAGCTTTTATCCCTGTCTATTCACTGTACCACTTGATGTGTGTGCTAAATTTCATGTGTTTTCGACCATGTTAACCACCTCAAAATATATGCCAACCACGGAATCAGTCACCTAAGGGGGCGCTAGCGAGTCCCTGGGCCACGCCCTGGGTCAAGCTCTTGTACCTAACTGCGATGCGTGACACCTGACGTGTGCCAAATTTCAAGAGATTTCGACCATGTTAACCACCTCAAAAACAGGAAAGCAAAAAAGTGGAATAACAATAATAAATATAGCCGCAAGCGGCAATGGCGGGCCCGAGCACCGGCGGGCCGCAACCCGTGACATGTCGGAATCCAACAAAGCCCCGACGTGGTGCGTGTGTGAAATGTACATATTTGATGCGTGGGCTATTTGCTTTTGTATTTTATTTTCTGCCACATTTACTCGCTTGGCCAGGTGGGGGCGCTATGCCAGGCAGGCCCATTGGGTGTCTGGATATCATCATAATCATAATATCTATTAACCTGAAAAGTTTCAGACCATTTATTCAAAGCATAGAGCATTTCTGGCACATTTCCTGCTTGGCCAGAAGGTGGCGCTATGCTAGGCCTGTGAATTACGCATGTGAATATCATCACAATAATGATATACAATATTTTATAAAGTTTCAGATCAATCACTTAAGGCATTTTCCATTTCTGGCACATTTCCTGCTTGGCCAGGTGGTGGCGCTATGCCAGGCAGGCCCATTTGGTGTCTGGATATCATCATAATCATGATATCTATTAACCTGAGAAGTTTTAGACCATTCATTCAATGCACTGTGATTTATGACACATTTCCTGTTTATGTGGTGAGATATTAAAATCATATCAAATATATTACAACATTCAAAAATACCTTCACAATTTAACATCAGCGACATCTTGGCATAATGTTTGCCAAATTTCTAATGAATCTGACAAACCGTCTAGGAGGAGTATGTTCAAATTGATCATATGACATCAGTATAATTGTCATTCTTTCTGTTGCCAGTTGGTGGCGCTATGCCAAACATGCATTATGGGCATGTGAATATTATCATTAACATGGTCTTCCATGACCTGTGAAATTTAAAACATTTCAAGCCATGTATGGTTAATTATGACACATTTATTGTTTATGTGGAAGGGTATTAAAATTAATAATTTCGCCATTTTGTCAAATTACAACATATCAAAAAAACGCTTCACAATTTATCATCAGGAACATCTCGGCGTCATGTATACCAACTTTGACATGAATCGGATCAACCGTCTAGGAGGAGTACGTTAAAATTGATCATGTCCATAACGCACAAAATCTCAATTACCTCACTTCCTGTGGGCGTGGCTAATGGCATGTTAATACAAAAGTTGTTTGTTTTTGGGAGTTACATACACCCACCAAATTTGGTGTGTGTATCTAAAACTATATGCCAACCACAAGTCACTGTGACGTAAGGGGGCGCTATGGAGTTCCTGGGCAACGCCCGGTGCCAAGCTTTTATCCCTGTCTATTCACTGTACCACTTGATGTGTGTGTTAAATTTCATGCGTTTTCGACTATGTTAACCACCTCAAAATATTTGCCAACCACGAGATCAGTCACCTAAGGAGGCGCTAGCGAGTCCCTGGGCCACGCCCGGGGTCAAGCTCTTGTACCTAACTGCGATGCATGACACCTGACGTGTGTGCCAAATTTCAAGAGGTTTCGACCATGTTAACCACCTCAAAAACAGGAAAGCAAAAAAGTGAAATAACAATAATAATAATAATAATAATCCTTACAAAAACAATAGGGCCTTGCGCCCTTCGGGTGCTCGGGCCCTAATAATAATAATAATAATAATAATAATAATAATAATAATAATCCTTACAAAAACAATAGGGCCTTGCGCCCTTCGGTGCTCGGGCCCTAATAATCCTTTCAAAAACAATAGGGCTTCGCACCACCGTCGGTGCTCGGGCCCTAAATATAGCCGCAAGCGGCAATGGCGGGCCCGAACACCTGCGGGCCACAACCCATGACATTTCAGAATTCAACAAAGCACCGACGTGGTGCATTTGTAAAATGTACATATTTGATGTTTGTGTTATTTGTTTTTGCATGTTATTTTCTGGCATATTTACTTGCTTGGCCAGGTGGGGCAATATGCAAGGCAGGCCCATTGTGTGTCATCATAATCATAATATATATTAACCTGAGAAATTTCAGATTATCCATTTTAAGCAAAGAACATTTTTTATACACTTTTTGGCCAGATGGTGGCGCTATATTAGGCATGTGAATTACACATGTGAATATCATCACAATAATGATATCCAATATTTTGTAAAGTTTCAGATCAACCAATAAAGGCATTACCAATTTCTGGCACATTTTCCTGCTTGGCCAGGTGGTGGCGCTATGCCAGGCAGGCCCATAGGGGTGTCTGGATATCATCATAATTATAATATCTATTAACCTGAGAAGTTTCAGACCATTCATTCAAAGCTTAGAGCATTTCTGGCATATTTCCTGTTTGGCCAGATGGTGGCGCTATGCTAGGCATGTGAATTATATGTGTGAATATCATCACAATAATGATATCCAATATTTTATAAAGTTTCAGATCAATCACTTAAGGCATTGTCCATTTCTGGCACATTTCCTACTTGGCCAGGTGGTGGCGCTATGTCAGGCAGGCCCATTGGGTGTCTGGATATCATCATAATCATAATATCTATTAACCTGAGAAGTTTCAGACCATTCATTCAATGCACTGTGATTATATGACACATTTCCAGTTTATATGGTGAGATATTAAAATCATGACATATTACAACATATCAAAAATCCCTTCGCAATTTAACATCAGCAACATCTTGGCATAATGTTAGCCAAATTTCACATGAATCCGACAAACCGTCTAGGAGGAGTATGTTAAAATTGATCATGTAACATCAATGTAATTGCCATTCTTTCTGTTGCCAGGTGGTGGCGCTATGCCAAATATACATTATGGGCATGTGAATATCATCACTACCATGGTATTCAAAGACCTGTGAAATTTAAAACATTTCAAGCCATGCATGGTGAATTAAGACACATTTATTGTTAACGTGGAAGGGTATTAAAATTCATAGTTTCGCCATTTCGTCAAATTACAACATATCAAAAAAAGCTTCACAATTTAGAATCAGAAGCATATTGGCATCATGTATACCAACTTTCACATGAATCGGATCAATCGTCTAGGAGGAGTACGTTAAAATTGATCATGTCCACAATGCACAAAATCCCAATTACCTCACTTCCTGTGGGCGTGGCTAATGGCATGTTAATACAAAAGTTGATTGTTTTTGGGAGTTACACACACCCACCAAATTTGGTGTGTGTATCTAAAACTATATGCCAACCACAAGTCACAGTGACATAAGGGGGCGCTATGGAGTTCCTGGGCCAAGCCCAGTGCCAAGGCTTTTCCCCTGTGTATTCATGGTACCTCTTGACGTGTGTGCCAAATTTCATGCGTTTTCACCGATGGGAAGAACGTCTTCTGGCATCACAATTCATCACATTTTAGTCCGCACAAAATCCCAAATACCTCACTTCCTGTTGGGCGTGGCTAATGCATTGTACATACGAAGGTTGTTCATCTTGGGGAGATACACACACCTACCGAATTTGATGCGTCTAGCTGAAAGTATGTGCCAACCACTGCCTCAATCACCTAAGGGGGCGCTACTGAGTGCCTGGGCCACGCCCAGGGCCAAGCTCTTGTACCTAACTGCTTTGCGTGACACCTGATATGTGTGCCAAATTTCAAGAGTTTTCGACCATGTTAACCACCTCAAAAAAGGAAAACGCTCTGAGACAAAGTTAATATAATAATAATAATAAATATAGCCGCAAGCGGCAATGGCGGGCCCGAGCACCTGCGGGCCGCAACCCGTGACATGTGGGAATCCAACAAAGCACCGACGTGGTGCGTTTGTGAAATGTACATATTTGATGCGTGTGCTATTTGTTTTTGTATTTTATTTTATGCCACATTTACTCGCTTGGCCAGGTGGGGGCGTAATGCAAGGCAGGCCCATTGGGTGTCATCATAATCATAATATATATTAACCTGAGAAATTTCAGACCATTCATTTTAAGCAAAGAACATTTCTGATACACTTTTTGGTTGGCCAGATGGTGGCGCTATGTTAGGCATGAAAATTACACATGTGAATATCATCACAATAATGATGTCCAAAATGTCTGTAAACTTTCAGATCAATCACTTAAGGCATTGTCCATTTCTGGCACATTTCCTGCTTGGCCAGGTGGTGGCGCTATGCCAGGCAGGCCCATTGGGTGTCTGGATATCATCATAATCATAATATCTATTAACCTGAGAAGTTTCAGACCATTTATTCAAAGCATAGAGCATTTCTGGCACATTTCCTGCTTGGCCAGAAGGTGGCGCTATGCTAGGCCTGTGAATTACGCATGTGAATATCATTACAATAATGATATACAATATTTTATAAAGTTTCAGATCAATCACTTAAGGCATTGTCCATTTCTGGCACATTTCCTGCTTGGCCAGGTGGTGGCGCTATGCCAGGCAGGCCCATTGGGTGTCTGGATATCATCATAATCATGATATCTATTAACCTGAGAAGTTTCAGACCATTCATTCAATGCACTGTGATTTATGACACATTTCCTGTTTATGTGGTGAGATATTAAAATCATATCAAATACATTACAAAATTCAAAAATCCATTCACAATTTAACATCAGCGACATCTTGGCATAATGTTTGCCAAATTTCAAATGAATCTGGCAAACCGTCTAGGAGGAGTATGTTCAAATTGATCATGTGACATCAGTATAATTGTCATTCTTTCTGTTGCCAGTTGGTGGCGCTATGCCAAACATGCATTATGGGCATGTGAATATTATCATTAACATGGTCTTCAATGACCTGTGAAATGTAAAACATTTCAAGCCATGCATGGTGAATTATGACACATTTATTGTTTATGTGGAAGGGTATTAAAATTAATAATTTCGCCATTTCGTCAAATTACAACAAATCAAAAAAAAACTTCACAATTTATAATCAGGAACATCTCGGCATCATGTATACCAACTTTGACATGAATCGGATCAACCGTCTAGGAGGAGTACGTTAAAATTGATCATGTCCACAACGCACAAAATCTCAATTACCTCACTTCCTGTGGGCGTGGCTAATGGCATGTTAATACAAAAGTTGTTTGTTTTTGGGAGTTACATACACCCACCAAATTTGGTGTGTGTATCTAAAACTATATGCCAACCACAAGTCACTGGGACGTAAGGGGGCGCTATGGAGTTCCTGGGCAACGCCCGGTGCCAAGCTTTTATCCCTGTCTATTCACTGTACCACTTGATGTGTGTGCTAAATTTCATGCGTTTTCGATTATGTTAACCACCTCAAAATATTTGCCAACCACGGGATCAGTCACCTAAGGGGGCGCTAGCAAGTCCCTGGGCCACGCCCGGGGTCAAGCTCTTGTACCTAACTGCGATGCATGACACCTGACGTTTTTGCCAAATTTCAAGAGGTTTCGACCATGTTAACCACCTCAAAAACAGGAAAGCAAAAAAGTGGAATAACAATAATAATAATAATAATAATCCTTACAAAAACAATAGGGCCTTGCGCCCTTCGGTGCTCGGGCCCTAAATATAGCCGCAAGCGGCAATGGCGGGCCCGAGCACCTGCGGGCCGCAACCCGTGACATGTCAGAATCCAACAAAGCACCGACGTGGTGCGTTTGTGAAATGTACATATTTGATTTGTGTGCTATTTGTTTTTGTATTTTATTTTCTGCCACATTTACTCGTTTGGCCAGGTGGGGGCGTAATGCCAGGCAGGTCTATTGGGTGTCATCATAATCATAATATACATTAACCTGAGAAATTTCAGACCATTCATTTTAAGCAAAGAACATTTCTGATACACTTTTTGGTTGGCCAGATGGTGGCGCTATGTTAGGCATTGAAATTACACATGTGAATATCATCACAATAATGATATCCAAAATGTTTGTACACTTTCAGATCAATCACTTAAGGCATTGTCCATTTCTGGCACATTTCCTGCTTGACCAGGTGGTGGCGCTATGCCAGGTAGGCCCATTGGGTGTCTGGATATCATCATAATCATAATATCTATTAACCTGAGAAGTTTCAGACCATTTATTCAAAGCATAAAGCATTTCTGGCACATTTCCGGCTTGGCCAGAAGGTGGCGCTATGCTAGGCCTGTGAATTACGCATGTGAATATCATCACAATAATGATATCCAATATTTTATAAAGTTTCAGATCAATCACTTAAGGCATTTTCCATTTCTGGCACATTTCCTGCTTGGCCAGGTGGTGGCGCTATGCCAGGCAGGCCCATTTGGTGTCTGGATATCATCATAATCATGATATCTATTAACCTGAGAAGTTTCAGACCATTCATTCAATGCACTGTGATTTATGACACATTTCCTGTTTATGTGGTGAGATATTAAAATCATATCAAATATATTACAACATTCAAAAATACCTTCACAATTTAACATCAGCGACATCTTGGCATAATGTTTGCCAAATTTCAAATGAATCTGACAAACCGTCTAGGAGGAGTATGTTCAAATTGATCATATGACATCAGTATAATTGTCATTCTTTCTGTTGCCAGTTGGTGGCGCTATGCCAAACATGCATTATGGGCATGTGAATATTATCATTAACATGGTCTTCCATGACCTGTGAAATTTAAAACATTTCAAGCCATGCATGGTTAATTATGACACATTTATTGTTTATGTGGAAGGGTATTAAAATTAATAATTTCGCCATTTTGTCAAATTACAACATATCAAAAAAACGCTTCACAATTTATCATCAGGAACATCTCGGCGTCATGTATACCAACTTTGACATGAATTGGATCAACCGTCTAGGAGGAGTACGTTAAAATTGATCATGTCCACAACGCACAAAATCTCAATTACCTCACTTCCTGTGGGCGTGGCTAATGGCATGTTAATACAAAAGTTGTTTGTTTTTGGGAGTTACATACACCTACCAAATTTGGTGTGTGTATCTAAAACTATATGCCAACCACAAGTCACAGTGACATAAGGGGGCGCTATGGAGTTGCTGGGCAACGCCCAGTGCCAAGCTTTTATCCCTGTCTATTCACTGTATCACTAGATTTCAAATTTCAAGACTTTTCGATTATGTTAACCACCTCAAAATATTTGCCAACCACGGGATCGATCAGTCAAATAAGGGGGCGCTAGCGAGTCCCTGGGCCACGCCCGGGGTCAAGCTCTTGTACCTAACTGCGATGTGTGACACCTGACGTGTGTGCCAAATATCAAGAGTTTTCGACCATGTTAACCACCTCAAAAACAGGAAAGCAAAAAAGTAGAATAACAATAATAATAATAATAATAATAATAATAATAATAATAATAATCCTTACAAAAACAATAGGGCCTTGCGCCCTTCGGTGCTCGGGCCCTAAATATAGCCGCAAGCGGCAATGGCGGGCCCGAGCACCTGCGGGCCGCAACCCGTGACATGTCGGAATCCAACAAAGCACCGACGTGGTGCGTTTGTGAAATGTACATATTTAATGCTTGTGCTAGTTGTTTTTGTATTTTATTTTCTGCCACATGTACTTGCTTGGCCAGGTGGGGGCGCAATGCAAGGCAGGCCCATTGGGTGTCATCATAATCATAATATATATTAACCTGAGAAATTTCAGACCATTCATTTTAAGCAAAGAACATTTCTGATACACTTTTTGGTTGGCCAGATGGTGGCGCTATGTTAGGCATGGAAATTACACATGTGAATATCATCACAGTAATGATATTCAAATTTTTTGTAAACGCTCAGATCAATCACTTAAGGCATTTTCCATTTCTGGCACATTTCCTGCTTGACCAGGTGGTGGCGCTATGCCAGGCAGGCCCATTGGGTGTCTGGATATCATCATAATCATAATATCTATTAACCTGAGAAGTTTCAGACCATTTATTCAAAGCATAGAGCATTTCTTGCACATTTCCTGCTTGGCCAGATGGTGGCGCTATGCTAGGCCTGTGAATTACGAATGTGAATATCATCACAATAATGATGTCTGATATTTTATAAAGTTTCAGATCAATCACTTAAGGCATTGTCCATTTCTGGCACATTTCCTGCTTGGCCAGGTGGTGGCGCTATGTCAGGCATGCCCATTGGGTGTCTGGATAACATCATAATCATGATATCTATTAACCCGAGAAGTTTCAGACCATTCATTCAATGCACTGTGATTTATGACACATTTCCTGTTTATGTGGTGAGATATTAAAATCATATCAAATATATAAGTTATCAAAAATCCCTTCACAATTTAACATCAGCGACATCTTGGCATAATATTTGCCAAATTTCAAATGAATCTGACAAACCGTCTAGGAGGAGTATGTTCAAATTGATCATATGGCATCAGTATAATTGTCATTCTTTCTGTTGCCAGTTGGTGGCGCTATGCCAAACATGCATTATGGGCATGTGAATATTATCCTTAACATGGTCTTCAATGACCTGTGAAATTTAAAACATTTCAAGCCATGCATGGTGAATCATGACACATTTATTGTTTATGTGGAAGGGTATTAAAATTAATAATTTCGCCATTTCGTCAAATTACAACATATCAAAAAAACGCTTCACAATTTATCATCAGGAACATCTCGGCGTCATGTATACCAACTTTGACATGAATCGGATCAACCGTCTAGGAGGAGTACGTAAAAATGTATCATGTCCACAACGCACAAAATCGCAATTACCTCACTTCCTGTGGGCGTGGCTAATGGCATGTTAATACAAAAGTTGTTTGTTTTTGGGAGTTACATACACCCACCAAATTTGGTGTGTGTATCTAAAACTATATGCCAACCACAAGTCACAGTGACATAAGGGGGCGCTATGGAGTTGCTGGGCAACGCCCAGTGCCAAGCTTTTATCCCTGTCTATTCACTGTATCACTTGATGTGTGTGCCAAATTTCATGCGTTTTCACCCATGGGAAGCACCTCTTTTGGCATCATGATTCATCACATATTTCATCACATATTAGTCTGCACAAAATCCCAAATACCTCACTTCCTGTTGGGCATGGCTAATGCATTGTACATACGAAAGTCGTTCATCTTGGGGAGATACAGACACCTACCAAATTTGGTGTGTGTAGCTGAAAGTATATGCCCACCACGGGATCAGTCATCTAAGGGGGCGTAAGGGGGCGCTAGCGAGTCTCTGGGCCATACCCGGGGCCAAGCTTTTTTACCTAGCTGCTTTGTGTGACATCTGATGTGTGTGCCAAATTTCAAGACTTTTCGATTATGTTAACCACCTCAAAATATTTGCCAACCACGGAAACAGTCACCTAAGGGGGCGCTAGCGAGTCCCTGGGCCACGCCCGGGGTCAAGCTCTTGTACCTAACTGCGATGCGTGACACCTGACGTGTGTGCCAAATTTCAAGAGTTTTCAACCATGTTAACCACCTCAAAAACAGGAAAGCAAAAAAGTGGAATAACAATAATAATAGTGAAAAATAATAATAATAATAATCCTTACAAAAACAATAGGGCCTTGCGCCCTTCGGTGCTCGGGCCCTAATAATAAATATAGCCGCAAGCGGCAATGGCGGGCCCGAGCACCTGCGGGCCGCAACCCGTGACATGTCAGAATCCAACAAAGCACCGACGTGGTGCGTTTGTGAAATGTACATATTTGATTTGTGTGCTATTTGTTTTTGTATTTTATTTTCTGCCACATTTACTCGTTTGGCCAGGTGGGGGCGTAATGCCAGGCAGGTCTATTGGGTGTCATCATAATCATAATATACATTAACCTGAGAAATTTCAGACCATTCATTTTAAGCAAAGAACATTTCTGATACACTTTTTGGTTGGCCAGATGGTGGCGCTATGTTAGGCATTGAAATTACACATGTGAATATCATCACAATAATGATATCCAAAATGTTTGTACACTTTCAGATCAATCACTTAAGGCATTGTCCATTTCTGGCACATTTCCTGCTTGACCAGGTGGTGGCGCTATGCCAGGCAGGCCCATTGGGTGTCTGGATATCATCATAATCATAATATCTATTAACCTGAGAAGTTTCAGACCATTTATTCAAAGCATAAAGCATTTCTGGCACATTTCCGGCTTGGCCAGAAGGTGGCGCTATGCTAGGCCTGTGAATTACGCATGTGAATATCATCACAATAATGATATCCAATATTTTATAAAGTTTCAGATCAATCACTTAAGGCATTTTCCATTTCTGGCACATTTCCTGCTTGGCCAGGTGGTGGCGCTATGCCAGGCAGGCCCATTTGGTGTCTGGATATCATCATAATCATGATATCTATTAACCTGAGAAGTTTCAGACCATTCATTCAATGCACTGTGATTTATGACACATTTCCTGTTTATGTGGTGAGATATTAAAATCATATCAAATATATTACAACATTCAAAAATACCTTCACAATTTAACATCAGCGACATCTTGGCATAATGTTTGCCAAATTTCAAATGAATCTGACAAACCGTCTAGGAGGAGTATGTTCAAATTGATCATATGACATCAGTATAATTGTCATTCTTTCTGTTGCCAGTTGGTGGCGCTATGCCAAACATGCATTATGGGCATGTGAATATTATCATTAACATGGTCTTCCATGACCTGTGAAATTTAAAACATTTCAAGCCATGCATGGTTAATTATGACACATTTATTGTTTATGTGGAAGGGTTTTAAAATTAATAATTTCGCCATTTTGTCAAATTACAACATATCAAAAAAACGCTTCACAATTTATCATCAGGAACATCTCGGCGTCATGTATACCAACTTTGACATGAATTGGATCAACCGTCTAGGAGGAGTACGTTAAAATTGATCATGTCCACAACGCACAAAATCTCAATTACCTCACTTCCTGTGGGCGTGGCTAATGGCATGTTAATACAAAAGTTGTTTGTTTTTGGGAGTTACATACACCTACCAAATTTGGTGTGTGTATCTAAAACTATATGCCAACCACAAGTCACAGTGACATAAGGGGGCGCTATGGAGTTGCTGGGCAACGCCCAGTGCCAAGCTTTTATCCCTGTCTATTCACTGTATCACTAGATTTCAAATTTCAAGACTTTTCGATTATGTTAACCACCTCAAAATATTTGCCAACCACGGGATCAGTCAAATAAGGGGGCGCTAGCGAGTCCCTGGGCCACGCCCGGGGTCAAGCTCTTGTACCTAACTGCGATGTGTGACACCTGACGTGTGTGCCAAATATCAAGAGTTTTCGACCATGTTAACCACCTCAAAAACAGGAAAGCAAAAAAGTAGAATAACAATAATAATAATAATAATAATAATAATAATAATAATAATAATAATAATCCTTACAAAAACAATAGGGCCTTGCGCCCTTCGGTGCTCGGGCCCTAATAATCCTTACAAAAACAATAGGGCCTTGTGCCCTTCGGTGCTCGGGCCCAAAATATAGCCGCAAGCGGCAATGGCGGGCCCGAGCACCTGCGGGCCGCAACCCTTGATATGTCGGAATGCAACAAAGCACCGACGTGGTGCGTTTGTGAAATGTACATATTTGATGCGTGTGCTATTTGTTTTTGTATTTTATTTTCTGCCACATTTACTCGCTTGGCCACGTGGGGGCGTAATGCAAGGCAGGCCCATTGGGTGTCATCATAATCATAATATATATTAACCTGAGAAATTTCAGACCATTCATTTTAAGCAAAGAACATTTCTGATACACTTTTTGGTTGGCCAGATGGTGGCGCTATGTTAGGCATGAAAATTACACATGTGAATATCATCACAAAAATGATATCCAAAATGTTTGCAAACTTTCAGATCAATCAATTAAGGCATTGTCCATTTCTGGCACATTTCCTGCTTGACCAGGTGGTGGCGCTATGCCAGGCAGGCCCATTGGGTGTCTGGATATCATCATAATCATAATATCCATTAACCTGAGAAGTTTCAGACCATTTAATCAAAGCATAGAGCATTTCTGGCACATTTCCTGCTTGGCCAGAAGGTGGCGCTTTGCTAAGCCTGTGAATTACGCATGTGAATATCATCACAATAATGATATCCAATATTGTATGAAGTTTCAGATCAATCACTTAAGGCATTGTCCATTTCTGGCACATTTCCTGCTTGGCCAGGTGGTGGCGCTATGCCAGACAGGCCCATTGGGTGTCTGGATGTCATCATAATCATAATATCTATTAACCTGAGAAGATTCTGACCATTCATTCAATGCACTGTGACTTTATGACACATTTCCTGTTTATATGGTGAGATATTGAAACCATAATATATTACAACATATCAAAAATCCCTTCACAATTTAACATCAGCAACATCTTGGCATAATGTGTGTCAAATTTCACATGAATCTGACAAACCGTCTAGGAGGAGTATGTTAAAATTGATCATGTGCCATCAGTATAATTGTCATTCTTTCTGTTGCCAGTTGGTGGCGCTATGCCAAACATGCATTATGGGCATGTGAATATTATCATTAACATGGTCTTAAATGACTTGTGAAATTTTAAACATTTCAAGCCATGCATGGTGAATTATGACACATTTATTGTTTATGTTGAAGGGAATTAAAATTAATAATTTCGCCATTTCGTCAAATTACAACATATCAAAAAAAGCTTCACAATTTAGAATCAGAAACATCTCGGCGTCATGTATACCAACTTTGACATGAATCGGATCAACCGTCTAGGAGAAGTACGTTAAAATTGATCATGTCCACAACGCACAAAATCCCAATTACCTCACTTCCTGTGGGCGTGGCTAATGGCATGTTAATACAAAAGTTGATTGTTTTTGGGAGTTACACACACCCACCAAATTTGGTGTCTGTATCTAAAACTATATGCCAACCACAAGTCACCGTGACATAAGGGGGCGCTATGGAGTTCCTGGGCAACGCCCGGTGCCAAGGCTTTTCCCCTGTGTATTTACATTACCTCTTGACGTGTGTGCCAAATTTCATGCGTTTTCACCGATGGGAAGCACCTCTTTTGGCATCACAATTCATCACATTTTAGTCCGCACAAAATCCCAAATACCTCACTTCCTGTTGGGCGTGGCTAATGCATTGTACATACGAAAGTTGTTCATCTTGGGGAGATACACACACCTACCGAATTTGGTGTGTCTAGCTGAAAGTATGTGCCAACCACTGGATCAATCACCTAAGGGGGCGCTACTGAGTCACTGGGCCACGCCCGGGGCCAAGCCTTTATGCCTGTGTAGCCATTGTGATACCAGATGTGTGTGCCAAATTCCAAGACTTTTCATCCATGCTAACCACCTCAAAAATAGCAAAAAGGTGAACAAATAATAATAATAAATATAGCCGCAAGCGGCAATGGCGGGCCCGAGCACCTGCGGGCCGCAACCCGTGACATGTCGGAATCCAACAAAGCACCGACGTGGTGCGTTTGTGAAATGTACATATTTAATGCGTGTGCTAGTTGTTTTTGTATTTTATTTTCTGCCACAATTACTCGCTTGGCCAGGTGGGGGCGTAATGCAAGGCAGGCCCGGGTGTCATCATAATCATAATATATATTAACCTGAGAAATTTCAGACCATTCATTTTAAGCAAAGAACATTTCTGATACACTTTTTGGTTGGCCAGATGGTGGCGCTATGTTAGGCATGAAAATTACACATGTGAATATCATCACAATAATGATATCCAAAATGTTTGTAAACTTTCAGATCAATCACTTAAGGCATTGTCCATTTCTGGCACATTTACTGCTTGACCAGGTGGTGGCGCTATGCCAGGCAGGCCCATTGGGTGTCTGGATATCATCATAATCATAATATCTATTAACCTGAAAAGTTTCAGACCATTTATTCAAAGCGTAGAGCATTTCTGGCACATTTCCTGCTTGGCCAGAAGGTGGCGCTATGCTAGGACTGTGAATTACGCACGTGAATATCATCACAATAATGATATCCAATATTTTATAAAGTTTCAGATCAATCACTTAAGGCATTGTCCATTTCTGGCACATTTCCTGCTTGGCCAGGTGGTGGCGCTATGCCAGGCAGGCCCATTGGGTGTCTGGATATCATCATAATCATGATATCTATTAACCTGAGAAGTTTCAGACCATTCATTCAATGCACTGTGATTTATGACACATTTCCTGTTTATGTGGTGAGATATTAAAATCATATCAAATATATTACAACATTCCAAAATCCATTCACAATTTAACATCAGCGACATCTTGGCATAATGTTTGCCAAATTTCAAATGAATCTGACAAACCATCTAGGAGGAGTATGTTCAAATTGATCATGTGACATCAGTATAATTGTCATTCTTTCTGTTGCCAGTTGGTGGCGCTATGCCAAACATGCATTATGGGCATGTGAATATTATCATTAACATGGTCTTCAATGACCTGTGAAATTTAAAACATTTCAAGCCATGCATGGTGAAATATGACACATTTATTGTTTATGTGGAAGGGTATTAAAATTAATAATTTCGCAATTTTGTCAAATTACAACATATCAAAAAAAGGCTTCACAATTTAGAATCAGGAACATCTCGGCATCATGTATACCGACTTTGACATGAATCGGATCAACCGTCTAGGAGGAGTACGTTAAAATTGATCATGTCCACAACGCACAAAATCTCAATTACCTCACTTCCTGTGGGCGTGGCTAATGGCATGTTAATACAAAAGTTGTTTGTTTTTGGGAGTTACATACACCCACCAAATTTGGTGTGTGTATCTAAAACTATATGCCAACCACAAGTCACTGTGACGTAAGGGGGCGCTATGGAGTTCCTGGGCAACGCCCGGTGCCAAGCTTTTATCCCTGTCTATTCACTGTACCACTTGATGTGTGTGCTAAATTTCATGCGTTTTCGACTATGTTAACCACCTCAAAATATTTGCCAACCACGAGAGCAGTCACCTAAGGAGGCGCTAGCGAGTCCCTGGGCCACGCCCGGGGTCAAGCTCTTGTACCTAACTGCGATGCATGACACCTGACGTGTGTGCCAAATTTCAAGAGGTTTCGACCATGTTAACCACCTCAAAAACAGGAAAGCAAAAAAGTGAAATAACAATAATAATAATAATAATAATAATAATCCTTACAAAAACAATAGGGCCTTGCGCCCTTCGGGTGCTCGGGCCCTAAATATAGCCGCAAGCGGCAATGGCGGGCCCGAGCACCTGCGGGCCGCAACCCGTGACATGTCGGAATCCAACAAAGCACCGACGTGGTGCGTGTGTGAAATGTACATATTTGATGCGTGGGCTATTTGCTTTTGTATTTTATTTTCTGCCACATTTACTCGCTTGGCCAGGTGGGGGCGTAATGCAAGGCAGGCCCATTGGGTGTCATCATAATCATAATATATATTAACCTGAGAAATTTCAGACCATTCATTTTAAGCAAAGAACATTTCTGATACACTTTTTGGTTGGCCAGATGGTGGCGCTATGTTAGGCATTGAAATTACACATGTGAATATCATCACAATAATGATATCCAAAATGTTTGTACACTTTCAGATCAATCACTTAAGGCATTGTCCATTTCTGGCACATTTCCTGCTTGACCAGGTGGTGGCGCTATGCCAGGCAGGCCCATTGGGTGTCTGGATATCATCATAATCATAATATCTATTAACCTGAGAAGTTTCAAAGCATTTATTCAAAGCATAGAGCATTTCTGGCACATTTCCCGCTTGGCCAGAGGGTGGCGCTATGCTAGGCCTGTGAATTACACATGTGAATATCATCACAATAATGATATCCAATATTTTATAAAGTTTCAGATCAATCACTTAAGGCATTTTCCATTTCTGGCACATTTCCTGCTTGGCCAGGTGGTGGCGCTATGCCAGGCAGGCCCATTGGGTGTCTGGATATCATCATAATCACGATATCTATTAACCTGAGAAGTTTCAGACCATTCATTCAATGCACTGTGATTTGTGACACATTTCCTGTTTATGTGGTGAGATATTAAAATCATATCAAATATGTTACAACATTCAAAAATCCCTTCACAATTTAACATCAGCGACATCTTGGCATAATGTTTGCCAAATTTCAAATGAATCTGACAAACCGTCTAGGAGGAGTATGTTAAAATTGATCATCTGAAGTCAGTGTAATTGTCATTCTTTCTGTTGCCAGTTGGTGGCGCTATGCCAAACATGCATTATGGGCATGTGAATATTATCATTAACATGGTCTTCCATGACCTGTGAAATTTAAAACATTTCAAGCCATGCATGGTGAATTATGACACATTTATTGTTTATGTGGAAGGGTATTAAAATTAATAATTTCGCCATTTCGTCAAATTACAACATATCAAAAAAACGCTTCACAATTTATCATCAGGAACATCTCGGCGTCATGTATACCAACTTTGACATGAATCGGATCAACCGTCTAGGAGGAGTACGTTAAAATTGATCATGTCCATAACGCACAAAATCTCAATTACCTCACTTCCTGTGGGCGTGGCTAATGGCATGTTAATACAAAAGTTGTTTGTTTTTGGGAGTTACATACACCCACCAAATTTGGTGTGTGTATCTAAAACTATATGCCAACCACAAGTCACAGTGACATAAGGGGGCGCTATGGAGTTGCTGGGCAACGCCCAGTGCCAAGCTTTTATCCCTGTCTATTCACTGTATCACTAGATGTGTGTGCCAAATTTCAAGACTTTTCGATTATGTTAACCACCTCAAAATATTTGCCAACCACGGGATCAGTCACCTAAGGGGGCGCTAGCGAGGCCCTGGGCCACGCCCGGGGTCAAGCTCTTGTACCTAACTGCGATGTGTTACACCTGACGTGTGTGCCAAATTTCAAGAGTTTTCGACCATGTTAACCACCTCAAAAACAGGAAAGCAAAAAAGTAGAATAACAATAATAATATAGAAATATAGCCGCAAGCGGCAATGGCGGGCCCGAGCACCTGCGGGCCGCAAGCCGTGACATGTCGGAATCCAACAAAGCACCGACGTGGTTCATTTGTGAAATGTACATATTTGATGCGTGTGCTATTTGTTTTTGTATTTTATTTTCTGCCACATTTACTTGCTTGGCCAGGTGGGGGCACAATGCAAGGCAGGCCCATTGGGTGTCATCATAATCATAATATATATTAACCTGAGAAATTTCAGACCATTCATTTTAAGCAAAGAACATTTCTGATACACTTTTTGGTTGGCCAGATGGTGGCGCTATGTTAGACATGGAAATTAGACATGTGAATATCATCACAATAATGATATCCAAAATTTGTGTAATCTTTCAGATCAATCACTTAAGGCATTGTCCATTTCTGGCACATTTCCTGCTTGACCAGGTGGTGGCGCTATGCCAGGCAGGCCCATTGGGTGTCTGGATATCATCATAATCATAATATCTATTAACCTGAGAAGTTTCAGACCATTTATTCAAAGCATAGAGCATTTCTGACACATTTCCTGCTTGGCCAGGTGGTGGCGCTATGCCAGGCAGGCTCATTGGGTGTCTGAATATCATCATAATCATGATATCTATTAACCTGAGAAGTTTCAGACCATTCATTCAATGAACTGTGATTTATGACACATTTCCTTTTCGTGTGGTGAGATATTAAAATCATATCAAATATTTAACATATCAAAAATCCCTTCACAATTTAACATCAGTGACATCTTGGCATAATGTTTGCCAAATTTCACATGAATCTGACAAACCGTCTAGGAGCAGTATGTTCAAATTGATCATGTGACATCAGCGTAATTGCCATTCTTTCTTTTGCCAGTTGGTGGCGCTATGCCAAACATGAATTATGGGCATGTAAATATTATCATTAACATGGTCTTCAATGACCTGTGAAATGTAAATCATTTCAAGCCATGCATGGTGAATTATGACACATTTATTGCTTATGTGGAAGGGTATTAAAATTAATAATTTCGCCATTTCGTCAAATTACAACATATAAAAAAAAACCTTCACAATTTATAATCAGGAACATCTCGGCATCATGTATACCAACTTTGACATGAATCGGATCAACCGTCTAGGAGGAGTACGTTAAAATTGATCATGTCCACAACGCACAAAATCTCAATTACCTCACTTCCTGTGGGCGTGGCTAATGGCATGTTAATACAAAAGTTGTTTGTTTTTGGGAGTTACATACACCCACCAAATTTGGTGTGTGTATCTAAAACTATATGCCAACCACAAGTCACAGTGACATAAGGGGGCGCTATGGAGTTCCTGGGCAACGCCCGGTGCCAAGCTTTTATCCCTGTCTATTCACTGTATCACTTGATGTGTGTGCCAAATTTCATGCGTTTTCACCCATGGGAAGCACCTCCTTTGGCATCATGATTCATCACATATTTCATCACATATTAGTCTGCACAAAATCCCAAATACCTCACTTCCTGTTGGGCGTGGCTAATGCATTGTACATACGAAAGTCGTTCATCTTGGGGAGATACAAACACCTACCAAATTTGGTGTGTGTAGCTGAAAGTATATGCCCACCACGGGATCAGTCATCTAAGGGGGCGTAAGGGGGCGCTGGCGAGTCTCTGG
This sequence comes from Alosa pseudoharengus, assembly GCF_046254945.1. Classification (NCBI taxonomy): domain Eukaryota; kingdom Metazoa; phylum Chordata; class Actinopteri; order Clupeiformes; family Clupeidae; genus Alosa; species Alosa pseudoharengus. The sequence goes on from NW_027468680.1 coordinate 8,936,972, forward strand.
GCCATGCGCGGGGCCAAGCTTTTTTACCTAGCTGCTTTGTGTGACACCTGATGTGTGTGCCAAATTTCAAGACTTTTCGATTACGTTAACCACCTCAAAATATTTGCCAACCACGGGATCAGTCACCTAAGGGGGCGCTAGCGAGTCCCTGGGCCACGCCCGGGGTCAAGCTCTTGTACCTAACTGCGTTGCGTGACACCTGACGTGTGTGCCAAATTTCAAGAATTTTCGACCATGTTAACCACCTCAAAAACAGGAAAGCAAAAAAGTAGAATAACAATAATAAATAATAATAATAATAATAATAATAATAATAATAATCCTTACAAAAACAATAGGGCCTTGCGCCCTTCGGTGCTCGGGCCCTAAATATAGCCGCAAGCGGCAATGGCGGGCCCGAGCACCTGCGGGCCGCAACCCGTGACATGTCGGAATCCAACAAAGCACCGACGTGGTGCGTTTGTGAAATGTACATATTTAATGCGTGTGCTATTTGTTTTTGTATTTTATTTTCTGCCACATTTACTCGCTTGACCAGGTGGTGGCGCTATGCCAGGCAGGCCCATTGGGTGTCTGGATATCATCATAATCATAATATCTATTAACCTGAAAAGTTTCAGACCATTTATTCAAAGCATAGAGCATTTCTGGCACATTTCCTGCTTGGCCAGGTGGTGGCGCTATGCCAGGCAGGCCCATTGGGTGTCTGGATATCATCATAATCATGATATCTATTAACCTGAGAAGTTTCAGACCATTCATTCAATGCACTGTGATTTATGACACATTTCCTGTTTATGTGGTGAGATATTAAAATCATATCAAATATATTACAACATTCAAAAATCCATTCACAATTTAACATCAGCGACATCTTGGCATAATGTTTGCCAAATTTCACATGAATCTGACAAACCGTCTAGGAGCAGTATGTTAAAATTGATCATGTGACATCAGTGTAATTGTCATTCTTTCTTTTGCCAGTTGGTGGCGCTATGCCAAACATGAATTATGGGCATGTAAATATTATCATTAACATGGTCTTCAATGACCTGTGAAATGTAAAACATTTCAAGCCATGCATGGTGAATTATGACACATTTATTGCTTATGTGGAAGGGTATTAAAATTAATAATTTCGCCATTTCGTCAAATTACAACATATCAAAAAAAGGCTTCACAATTTATAATCAGGAACATCTCGGCGTCATGTATACCAACTTTGACATGAATCGGATCAACCGTCTAGGAGGAGTATGTTAAAATTGATCATGTCCACAATGCACAAAATCTCAATTACCTCACTTCCTGTGGGCGTGGCTAATGGCATGTTAATACAAAAGTTGTTTGTTTTTGGGAGGTACATACACCCACCAAATTTGGTGTGTGTATCTAAAACTATATGCCAACCACAAGTCACAGTGACATAAGGGGGCGCTATGGAGTTCCTGGGCAACGCCCGGTGCCAAGCTTTTATCCCTGTCTATTCACTGTATCACTTGATGTGTGTGCCAAATTTCATGTGTTTTCACCCATGGGAAGCACCTCCTTTGGCATCATGATTCATCACATATTTCATCACATATTAGTCTGCACAAAATCCCAAATACCTCACTTCCTGTTGGGCGCGGCTAATGCATTGTACATACGAAAGTTGTTCATCTTGGGGAGATACAAACACCTACCAAATTTGGTGTGTGTAGCTGAAAGTATATGCCCACCACGGGATCAGTCATCTAAGGGGGCGTAAGGGGGCGCTAGCGAGTCTCTGGGCCATACCCGGGGCCAAGCTTTTTTACCTAGCTGCTTTGTGTGACACCTGATGTGTGTGCCAAATTTCAAGACTTTTCGATTATGTTAACCACCTCAAAATATTTGCCAACCATGGGATCAGTCACCTAAGGGGGCGCTAGCGAGTCCCTGGGCCACGCCCGGGGTCAAGCTCTTGTACCTAACAGCGATGCGTGACACCTGACGTGTGTGCCAAATTTCAAGAGTTTTCAACCATGTTAACCACCTCAAAAACAGGAAAGCAAAAAAGTGGAATAACAATAATAATAGTGAAAAATAATAATAATAATAATAATAATCCTTACAAAAACAATAGGGCCTTGCGCCCTTCGGTGCTCGGGCCCTAAAAATAATAATAAATATAGCCGCAAGCGGCAATGGCGGGCCCGAGCACCTGCGGGCCGCAACCCGTGACATGTCAGAATCCAACAAAGCACCGACGTGGTGCATTTGTAAAATGTACATATTTGATGTGTGTGCTATTTGTTTTTGCATGTTATTTTAGGGCACATTTATTTGCGAATGAAAGAAAATTTCTGATACACTTTTTGGCCAGATAGTGGCGCTATATTAGGCATTTGAATTACACATGTGAATATCATCACAATAATGATATCCAATATTTTGCAAAGGTTCAGATCAACCAATATTACCAATTTCTGGCATATTTTCCTGCTTGGCCAGGTGGTGGTGCTATGCCAGGCAGGTCCATAGGGTCTCTGGATATCATCATAATTATAATATCTATTAACCTGAGAAGTTTCAGACCATTAATTCAAAGCATAGAGCATTTCTGGCATATTTCCGGCTTGGCCAGATGGTGGCGCTATGCTAGGCCTGTGAATTATGCATGTGAATATCATCACAATAATGACATCCAATATTTTATAAAGTTTTAGATCAATAACTTAAGGCATTGTCCATTTCTGGCACATTTCCTGCTTGGCCAGGTGGTGGCGCTATGCCAGGCAGGCCCATTGGGTGTCTGGATATCATCATAATCATGATATCTATTAACCTGAGAAGTTTCAGACCATTCATTCAATGCACTGTGATTTATGACACATTTCCTCTTTATGTGGTGAGATATTAAAATCATATCAAATATATAAAATATCAAAAATCCCTTCACAATTTAACATCAGCGACATCTTGGCATAATCTTTGCCAAATTTCACATGAATCTGACAAACCGTCTAGGAGCAGTATGTTAAAATTGATCATGTCACATCAGTGTAATTGTCATTCTTTCTGTTGCCAGTTGGTGGCGCCATGCCAAACATGCATTATTGCCATGTGACTATTATCATTAACATGGCCTTCAATGACCTGTGAAATTTAAAACATTTCAAGCCATGCATGGTGAATTATGACACATTTATTGTTTATGTGGAAGGGGATTAAATTTAATAATTTCACCATTTCGTCAAATTACAACATATCAAAAAAAAGCTTAACAATTTAGAATCAGGAACATCTCGGCGTCATGTATACCAACTTTGACATGAATCGGATCAACCGTCTAGGAGAAGTACGTTAAAATTGATCATGTCCACAACGCACAAAATCCCAATTACCTCACTTCCTGTGGGAGTGGCTAATGGCATGTTAATACAAAAGTTGTTTGTTTTTGGGAGTTACATACACCCACCAAATTTGGTGTGTGTATCTAAAACTATATGCCAACCACAAGTCACTGTGACGTAAGGGGGCGCTATGGAATTCCTGGGCAACGCCCGGTGCCAAGCTTTTATCCGTGTCTATTCACTGTACCACTTGATGTGTGTGCTAAATTTCCTGCGTTTTCACCCATGGGAAGCACCTCTTTTGGCATCATAATTCATCACATATTTCATCACATATTAGTCTGCACAAAATCCCAAATACCTCACTTCCTGTTGGGCGTGGCTAATGCATTGTACATACGAAAGTTGTTCATCTTGGGGAGATACAGACACCTCCCAAATTTGGTGTGTGTAGCTGAAAGTATATGCCCACCACGGGATCAGTCATCTAAGGGGGCGTAAGGGGGCGCTAGCGAGTCTCTGGGCCATACCCGGGGCCAAACTTTTTTACCTAGCTGCTTTGTGTGACACGTGATGTGTGTGCCAAATTTCAAGACTTTTCGATTATGTTAACCACCTCAAAATATTTGCCAACCACGGGATCAGTCACCTAAGGGGGTGCTAGCGAGTCCCTGGGCCACGCCCGGGGTCAAGCTCTTGTACCTAACTGCGATGCGTGACACCTGACGTGTGTGCCAAATTTCAAGCGTTTTCGACCATGTTAACCACCTCAAAAACAGGAAAGCAAAAAAGTGGAATAACAATAATAATAGTGAAAAATAATAATAATAATAATCCTTACAAAAACAATAGGGCCTTGCGCCCTTCGGTGCTCGGGCCCTAATAATAATAATCCTTACAAAAACAATAGGGCCTTGCGCCCTTCGGTGCTCGGGCCCTAAATATAGCCGCAAGCGGCAATGGCGGGCCCGAGCACCTGCGGGCCGCAACCCATGACATTTCAGAATCCAACAAAGCACCGACGTGGTGCATTTGTAAAATGTACATATTTGATGTGTGTGTTATTTGTTTTTGCATGTTATTTTCTGGCACATTTACTTGCTTGGCCAGGTGGGGCAATATGCAAGGCAGGCCCATTGTGTGTCATCATAATCATAATATATATTAACCTGAGAAATTTCAGATTATTCATTTTAAGCAAAGAACATTTTTGATACACTTTTTGGCCAGATGGTGGCGCTATATTAGGCATGTGAATTACACATGTGAATATCATCACAATAATGATATCCAATATTTTGTAAAGTTTCAGATCAACCAATAAAGGCATTACCAATTTCTGGCACATTTTCCTGCTTGGCCAGGTGGTGGCGCTATGCCAGGCAGGCCCATAGGGTGTCTGGATATCATCATAATTATAATATCTATTAACCTGAGAAGTTTCAGACCATTCATTCAAAGCATAGAGCATTTCTGGCATATTTCCTGTTTGGCCAGATGGTGGCGCTATGCTAGGCATGTGAATTATATGTGTGAATATCATCACAATAATGATATCCAATATTTTATAAAGTTTCAGATCAATCACTTAAGGCATTGTCCATTTCTGGCACATTTCCTACTTGGCCAGGTGGTGGCGCTATGTCAGGCAGGCCCATTGGGTGTCTGGATATCATCATAATTATAATATCTATTAACCTGAGAAGTTTCAGACCATTCATTCAATGCACTGTGATTATATGACACATTTCCAGTTTATATGGTGAGATATTAAAATCATGACATATTACAACATATCAAAAATCCCTTCGCAATTTAACATCAGCAACATCTTGGCATAATGTTAGCCAAATTTCACATGAATCCGGCAAACCGTCTAGGAGGAGTATGTTAAAATTGATCATGTAACATCAATGTAATTGCCATTCTTTCTGTTGCCAGGTGGTGGCGCTATGCCAAATATACATTATGGGCATGTGAATATTATCATTAACATGGTCTTCAATGACCTGTGAAATTTAAAACATTTCAAGCCATGCATGGTGAATTATGACACATTTATTGCTTATGTGGAAGGGTATTAAAATGAATAATTTCGCCATTTCGTCAAATTACAACATATCAAAAAAAGGCTTCACAATTTATAATCAGGAACATCTCGGCGTCATGTATACCAACTTTGACATGAATCGGATCAACCGTCTAGGAGGAGTACGTTAAAATTGATCATGTCCACAATGCACAAAATCTCAATTACCTCACTTCCTGTGGGCGTGGCTAATGGCATGTTAATACAAAAGTTGTTTGTTTTTGGGAGTTACATACACCCACCAAATTTGGTGTGTGTATCTAAAACTATATGCCAACCACAAGTCACAGTGACATAAGGGGGCGCTATGGAGTTCCTGGGCAACGCCCGGTGCCAAGCTTTTATCCCTGTCTATTCACTGTATCACTTGATGTGTGTGCCAAATTTCATGCGTTTTCACCCATGGGAAGCACCTCCTTTGGCATCATGATTCATCACATATTTCATCACATATTAGTCTGCACAAAATCCCAAATACCTCACTTCCTGTTGGGCGTGGCTAATGCATTGTACATTCGAAAGTTGTTCATCTTGGGGAGATACAAACACCTACCAAATTTGGTGTGTGTAGCTGAAAGTATATGCCCACCACGGGATCAGTCATCTAAGGGGGCGTAAGGGGGCGCTAGCGAGTCTCTGGGCCATGCGCGGGGCCAAGCTTTTTTACCTAGCTGCTTTGTGTGACACCTGATATGTGTGCCAAATTTCAAGACTTTTCGATTACGTTAACCACCTCAAAATATTTGCCAACCACGGGATCAGTCACCTAAGGGGGCGCTAGCGAGTCCCTGGGCCACGCCCGGGGTCAAGCTCTTGTACCTAACTGCGTTGCGTGACACCTGACGTGTGTGCCAAATTTCAAGAATTTTCGACCATGTTAACTCCCTCAAAAACAGGAAAGCAAAAAAGTAGAATAACAATAATAAATAATAATAATAATAATAATAATAATAATAATAATCCTTACAAAAACAATAGGGCCTTGCGCCCTTCGGTGCTCGGGCCCTAATAATAATAATAATAATAATAATAATAATAATAATCCTTACAAAAACAATAGGGCCTTGCGCCCTTCGGTGCTCGGGCCCTAATAATAATAATCCTTACAAAAACAATAGGGCCTTGCGCCCTTCGGTGCTCGGGCCCTAATAATCCTTTCAAAAACAATAGGGCTTCGCACCTCTCGGTGCGCAAGGCCGGGTCGGTGCTCGGGCCCTAATAATAATAATCCTTACAAAAACAATAGGGCCTTGCGCCCTTCGGTGCTCGGGCCCTAATAATAATCCTTACAAAAACAATAGGGCCTTGCGCCCTTCGGTGCGTGCTCGGGCCCTAATAATAATCCTTACAAAAACAATAGGGCCTTGCGCCCTTCGGTGCTCGGGCCCTAATAATAAATAATAATAATCCTTACAAAAACAATAGGGCCTTGCGCCCTTCGGTGCTCGGGCCCTAATGACTGTTTTGAGGTGACTGAAACAAAGTACAATCAAGATTCCTGTTAGGGAAAAAGGTAACACTTTATTTTAATGTGTCGCTGTTACAGTGTACTTACCTAATTAGGTACAGTGGTACAACCTGTGTAACAACATGTACTATCAGGTACTATCATTGTACTTGCATAATGTATTTGTGGGTACCTACATATAGTTGTTACATTGTAATACTGAGTGCTTTTACAAAACTTTGCCAATTTGCCTAAATTTTCATCAGAGGCAAAGAGCTGACCTACATCACTTCAATCTGTGAAACGCATGAATTTGACTTCAAATGTTGTTTTAATAGAAATAATTGTCGTTGTGATTTATTTATGTGGTCCCTGTATATGCATTTAAAATAAATGCTTCATCAATTCAGTATCTGAATATATGTCATTGCTATTTTTTCAACTGGGTCAGAGTTTGTGGAACTGAGAATTGTTATGTAGTTCTGGATTAATCCTAGTTAAGCACAAATAGTTTCTGTGGGAATTGAGTCATCCCTAGGTAGTGAATAAACAATACAAACCAGTGGTTAATTTTTCCGGCTCAAAGATAGTTGACTTAGAAAAAAATCTGTTATTTTATAGCATGTTAGCCTATGGGTTTTGCTTTGCTGTCTGAAGGTGAGCCCTTTATTTTCACTATAAAATGGAAATACAAATTCTAAACTAGAAATTGTCATATCCAGCATAGCATTCAAACCTAATCTTTGTGCTGGACATGGAAACAACCTTTAATACTCGTATGGTGTAATTCTGAACTTTGACGTATCACGGTAAGTAAATGACCACAACACTTCGTCGCCGCAACATTACTTGCGTTACCAAGTGGCAAAGTTAGCAAAATTACCAAGCCACTACGTTGCGGCAACGTAATTTGTTTACTTAATGGCAACTTCCTGTAGGCAACGTTGTGGCAACGTCACTCACAGTACCAAGAGGCAACGTTATCAAAATTACCAAGCCACTACGTTGTGGCAACGTAATTTGTTTACTTAATGGCAACTTCCTGCAGGCAACGTTGCCAGAAAGTAATGTCGCCATGACCAAATGGCAACTTATAGGCAACGTTGCCATTTGGTCGTGTGTTAGCTGGGCTGCCTCCATTCAGTAGGCCTACGGTTGCAGTCAGATCCTCCACCATCCAGTAGAGTGAAGCGGCACCTAACATAAACAGAAGAAAGATAGACAGTGTTAGATAAATATGTTCAACTGAAGGCTACTTACAAGTGAAACTTTAGAATAATCATATTCAGTCTATGTACATCGTAGCCTACTGTCTAACTTACAAACTCATTCATGCTAGAGTCAACTTAGGCTAGCTGGTAACAGTAGCTGCTAAGCGTTCACGTTAGCCAGCAGCACATCATCTTCAGCCTATCATTTTGACAGTAAACTCAACAAACATTTTATGTAAATCATATGAATATAATAAACGCTAACTTACTGACAACTAACGTTAAGGAAGGCCTAATTATAAATCAGACTGGGAGTAACGTTAACATAACATTATGATGAACTGCCATAACGTAACGTAAAACATTAATTTGACAACAGCAACGATAACGTAGGTAGAAGCCTAAGTTGACTCAAGCATGAATGAGTTTATAAGTTAGACAGTAGGCTACGATGTACATAGACTGTAAACATGCCCGAATTTAATGTAGTACAATTTCACCTTGAAAAATTATCGTTAGATAAATAAATGCTTGCTTACCATTAAGGTGGAGCGGCGAACTTGACAGAGAGCTGAACACGGTTGACTGTTGCTCAAAATGATCTCCCGCCGGACAGTTCAAACGTCGTCGCGCGGTTAACTAAAAATCCACTACTTTTCAATCACCACGTCAAAATTTCCCAGTAAACCATACATCCATGACTTTTCAATATCTTTTAGTGAACTATGTATCGATGCTCTATCGATTATGGCAATATAAACTATAAACCAATGTTGTTTCGATGTCTCTCTATCTATGCTCATGCACTGTCGGGGTTTTGTCAGGATTGTAATGCTGATTCAATGTCTATTTATCATTGAGATTTCAATCTCAACTAGGGTTGCCAACTATGAGAAAATAAAATAAGGAACATCCCGGGCGGGGAGTGGGTGGTCGTCAGTCTGGGGGTCCCCCCCCCCCAGAAAAATTTGGATTGTGGATGTGATTTCCTGCATTCTGGTGCATTTTGGACCAAGCAGCACTTGCCAACCAAGCAGAAGAGTCCATAGAAAAATGCACAGAAAAAACGTTAATAATAATCTTCCAAAATTGCGATATTGAACCAGTATGAAAAATCTGAACCAGTATGAAAAATCTGCTTTAGCATCTAATCTTGCGATATTAACCAGTATGAAAAATCTGCTTTAGCTTCTAATCAAAATACAGCGGCATTTATTTATTTCTTCCATTTATATTTATTTTGCTCCCTGGCAGCGGCCAGTAGTTGCTTGTCAGGAATTACGGCACTGTGAAACTGAGCACAGGCCATGCCGAAATTGAGGTTACCGGAGTTTTGGACGTGGCCATTGTTAACTTTTTCTCGTAAATGTCGCGCCTGTTTTTGACAGCGTTGCCACGATACATGATAAACAATTCATGAAACAACCTATTACAATGCGGAACAGCGGCATTCTAGAACCTTTGGGTGCGACGTGCGAGTGATCTTGACACAGACCAACAGGGACCCGCTGGCCACTGCTGCTTTGAGAAACAGTAAAGTGTCGTTTATGGTAGAGGTTTTTAGTTTTTTTTGTGTGTGTTTTTCATGGTAGTGTGTGTGCGCAGTGAGCAGTTTCTCATAAATACGGAATAAAGTGCGTTCCGTAAGGGTTCAATACGGAACACCTCTTTCAAGCTTCGGATACGGGACGAATCCGTATTATACGGAACGGTTGGCAACCCTAATCTCAACCAAAATGATGATTTGTCCTGCAGTCTGGATTGAGTAGCCTAGCTAACGTTAACGTCGAAGAACTCTCACGAAACAACAAACTGTCGCTGTCAAAGTCCACCGACCTGCTGATCTGCAGGATCGCCCAACTGTTCTGTGCTTTCAGTGCTCCCCAGACTGCCAGTAATCTTCCTCCGACACAGCTGAGCGCAGTCGTAATCATCGGGACATCAGCCGGTTAGATGCAACCTATGTTAACATGACATTTTCTTTCAGTGTGTTTAGCGGAGTTTGTTTATCAACATAAGCCTTATATTTCACATATTGGTTTGTGTTATGTTGTAGGCCTAGGCCTAATCTTAGGCTAGCGGACACAGTGTTCTTTTTTGCCTTTTTAAAATAAAAAACTATTTTGAAAATTACAAATTGTGTGGGTCTTAATCGTCTGATAGCTTAAATATGAATCACAGACCAGGGCCAGATGAGCCCCAGATGTAGAATATGAGCCTGGGCCAGATCCGCACCAAATGCCATGGCAATATTAACTGTAGGCCTACTGGGCCAGTTCTGGCCCAAATCTGTCTCTGATCCGTAATTCCAACCTGTTCCGGTATTGGCCCGTTGGAAGAAATGACCCCGGGGCAGGTCCGTTTAGAGGATCTGCGCCAAATGCTAATGAAGATCTGGACCAAATATATTTTGCTGTCTGGGTACCTTAACTTTCACGAGTTGAGTCATACCTCTCCCGCGCCGGTAGGTGCACTCAAACGCTCTGTCGCGCGGCTCGAATGTGTTAGCATGTTGCTATGCTAGCGGGCTCTGCCGTGGCCGTAGAGAGAGGAACATAGCAGTATTCAAACACCTCCACGTTTTCCCTACTTAAATACACTTGCACGAGTAGTTGATAAAAATGTGTACGTCACAAGTTAACAAGTTGTCAATGGTTATTTATGCAAGTTTGTGTAGCCTAAACCATACCTAGGCCTAGCCAAATTTATCCTGGCTGTAGATAAAGCAGGATATGAATTTCCCAAAATTACTGTATATAATATTACAGCACTGGTATTACTACTGTACTTAATAACAGTATGATCCATAAGTACTGTGATTAAAAATACGGTAGACAATTCAATGCTGTATACATTACAGCACTGGTAGTACTACTGTAGTTTGCATTTACAGTATCAGGCATAGGTACTGTGATTTCATATACAGTAGGTGTACTGTAGAGTGAAATACAGCAACTTGCTGGTTATTTGCTGCCAGCAATTTGCTGTAAATTTTACGTTAAACTTTTTACAGTGTACATTAAAACAACCAGCGGATGGTGGGCGGGTGCAGTTTTGAAAATTGGTCAACAAACTTTGGTGCTGATGGATGGCTGATGGATGATAAGTTTTGCTATGCAGTTATGGTTGAAATAATAGCCCATCAGCGCATCTCTAGTGTGTGTGCCTCTCTCGCTCAGAGGGGAGGGAGAGGCTGAGGGTCGATCCAGCATGGATTCTAAACTCTGTGGTGGATAGGATCTACAATTAGGTGTTAATAATATTACCACGCTAGGTCGAAGTACTCCCAAGTGCTATTGCGCCACACATTGTAGTTCTCCTGTTTATTCGCTTGGAAAATCGTCACGTTTCATGTTGTGTGCCCTAACATTTTTCATCAACTACTCGTTCAACTGTATTTAAGTAGGTAAAACGTGGAGGTGTTTGAATACTGCTATGTGCCTCTCTCTACGGCCACGGCAGAGCCCGCTAGCATAGCAACATGCTAACACATTCGCGCCGCGCGACAGAGCGTTTGAGTGCACCTACCGATGCGGGAGAGGTACGACTCAACTCGTGAAAGTTACGGTAAGAACATATATCACTACTGATTTTGGGTTGCGTGTTCCTTTAAGGTAATTACTTGGCACCCCGCATATACGGCAAATAATAGCCTAATATGACAACATTAACATTTTTCTTTTATTTACCACAAAGTCCGGTAATACAACCTAAACCATGTAGGCATTAAGTCAAGTATCAGTAGCTTAATCCAAGTAGTTAGTTGTTTTATTTGTCTTCTTCCAGAAATGCAAACCAACATGGACGCGCGAAGACGCTCGTGCCCAACACTAAACTCGTGCATGAGCTGTCATCTACCAATCAGCATGTAAAAACTGGTGCCGGAAGTTGCAACCATGTAACGCCATGTTTTCAAAAATGTCGGCGGCCAAATGCCATGCTAAGTGGCTAAAGCTAACCCTTCAAATCCTGACCCCCTGGTTGCAGCAGAAGAAACAAATGCCAGAGCAATGTGCAGCATATTCCTGCTCAAATCGGCGGACCATCGCAAACAGGGCTCGGGGGATTACTTTTCACAAGTAAGATTTAACATTATCGTACTATTTGTTGTATTTTGTGAATGCAATATTACCAGAGAGTTGAAAAGGAGCAAGGATCTTTGTTATTACTGTGCAAATCGTAGCCAGCTAGCTAGGCTACTTGCTAGGTGTTCACCCGGCTATGAACTGAGACTTGATAAGTCATATTCCATAACACTGACTTACATTACAACTGACACAAGAATGCTATTGTAGAAATGAATCAAATATTACTAGTATAACATTGGCCGGCGAATTTTACACAAGTGGCACAGACTGTAGCCTATTATTGGGCAGTTGCTACTTGTAGATTAGCTAGTAATAAGTGTGTTGGTGGTAGCTTCACTATTTCCTGAATAAAGTAACTTTTCAATAGCTTAACTTCTTTATATGAAGTAGCTTGGCCAAACAAGCTACACTTTTCTTGTCATGTGAAATTAGCACAATTTAAAGTAGCTTCCTATGTAGTGAACTAGCCTACTGCTGTGTTTGTGTTACTAAGCTTGCTATATTTGACTGGGGTGGTAGATTTGTGTAGTGAAGTTTTATTCATGGCAGAGTAACTGATAGTTTAGCTCACTACAATTTCCAAGTAGCTTGCCCAACACTGTATTATTCACATGTAATTCACCCTAACAAAAATAAAATGCATCTCAAATCCCTTGCTCAAGGACTACCACAAATGAGCTGAACGGTCTCCTCACACCCCTGGAACTGAGGAAGGTGCAGCTCTACATTGCACTACACTGTGACTGAATATTTGATTTATGAGCTCCACCTTCATCACCTTTTTGGTATGGCAACTGCTCTGCCCATGACCGGAAAGCACTGCAGAGGGTGTGAAAACTGCGCAACGCATCACCGGTTCCTCACTCCCCTCCACCGAGGCCATCCAGGGTAAGCGATGCTTGTGTAAGGCGTGCAGCATCATCAAAGACTGTTCTCACCCCAACCACAGGGGTTAGGTGCCTTGCTCAAGGGCACTTCAGCCGTGGATGTGGCCATGGAAGAGCAGTGCTCAACCACTTCCCCTGGCCACATTTTTCCTACTGATCGGGGATTGAACCGGCAACCCTTCAGTCTGTGTGCTGTGTGTGAGATCAGCCATTCAGACACCTGAGGGGTAGGCTATTCCAAGTAGGCTACGTCGTTGAGTGACAAACCTGAGTAAATTGACTCAGAGTAGAAGAGCTGGTACAGGAAACATGGTTGTGTGTATTTTAATATTCATAGTGGCATAGTAATACTGTATATCATATAAAGTGATGACATCCAAGATCAAAACTGGGAACATAATCCATAATGTTTGACAGCATAGAAAAAAACTGGTTTGATACAAGTTGTAATGAGTTAAATGTAGTTCACAGTTGACAGAAAAATTCCATAAACATTTTCAAGTGTTTTCATATTTAAGTTCAGTGCCATCAAAAATGAAGTTTGATAAACAAACATTGGTTTGGCATAAGTAAAGGAAATGGTGTAACTGGGTTCAATATCTGTTAAAAAAGTTCCATAAACATTGAAAAGTGCAAGTTTGTAGGTTTGTTTTTGATCATTAAAATAATACATTGGTTTAACAGTTCATTAATACAAGACAAAAAAAACAGCATGTGTTATTCACCGTTCACAGAAAGGTTCCAGCCCCAATTAAGAGATCAAATAAGGAGGAATTAAGAAACATTTTAAAAACGGCTGAGATTAGCCCCGTTCAATGCAATCAGTAAAGAATCTGGGAGTGTCTTCACAGGCTCAGTGAGTCTGAGGTTACTGTCATGCTGGTGACAGTACATACACAACTGGTGCATGTCATTTTGTATGTTCCCAGTCCACCTTGCTAAAATTGCTTAGATACACTTAGACTGAGAACAAAAGTGCTACAGACAGTAGGTGGCAGTACATAATGAAACTGGGTAAACTCCATAAAAGAGGACTGAGTCATCCAGACAATGGGAAAATGGGACACAGAGTGGCGAATGCAGGTGATTAAAGTACATTAGATTCAACTTTATTGTCATTGTCCAAGTACAGAGACAACGAAATGCAATTTGTGTCTAACCAGAAGTGCAAAAAAGCAGAAAAGTGCAATGTGATACAAAGTAGTTGGTGCATAGACAGACAAAATATATAGTGCAGTGTAGACAGTAGTGTACAGTTGTTTTCAGAAGGTGGTTTAGAGTAGTATAAATTAAATATAAGTATGTGCAGTGCAATAACCTTAGAAGAGCAGAATAAATATGGCTATGTAATATGAACATGTACAGATATGTGCAATGTAGTGGCAGTACCATTATAGTAGTAGTAAGAAAAATATAGATATATGCAGTGTATTAACAGAATATATAAGAGAAAAACTAAATAAATATGGATATTTAGTATGAACAATATAAACAGATATGTACAGTATGTACAGCTATGTGGAGTGTGGTAACAGTACCATTGTAGTGCAGTAACATTATGATGGTATTAAGAATAAGTGTATGTGCAGGATGAAGAGCAGTAGAATATGGCTATGGATAAGTGAAATTACAGTATGTACAGTACATTTGTAAATAAATAGACACTATGGATGGGATAGGGTAGTGCAGTTGTGAGGGGGTGGGGGATGTCCGTCTCCTTGTCCCTGTCAAGGCTGCCATGGTCGTATAGTATATACGACTATACGACCATGGCAGCCTTGAGTCACCATGGTCGTGGACACCTCAACAAGCACAGACAAGGAGGCATCAGGCGGGGGCGGGGGGTGATCGGGGCTTAAGTTCGTTGGATGTCACCGGAATGCAGAGCTAGAGTTTAGTAGGGTGACAGCCGCAGGAAAGAAGCTTCCTCTGAACCTGCTGGTTCGGGTGCGGAGAGACCTGTAACGCCTCCCTGAGGAGAGTGGGGTGAACAGTCTGTGGTTGGGGTGAGAACAGTCTTTGATGATGCTGCGCTTGCCCTGGATGGCCTCGATAGAGGGGAGTGAGGAACCGGTGATGCGTTGCGCAGTTTTCACACCCTCTGAAGTGCTTTCCGGTCATGGGCAGAGCAGTTGCCATACCAAAAAGGTGATGAAGGTGGAGCTCATAAATCAAATATTCAGTCACAGTGTAGCAGATGCCCTGCAGTACTGCAATGTAGAGCTTCACCTTCCTCAGTTCCAGGGGTGTGAGGAGACCGTTCAGTTAATTTGTGGTAGTCCTTGAGCAAGGCAGTTCTGGGGGGATATAAAATAAATAAATGAATGAAGAGGGATTTGAGATGCATCTTATTTTTGTTAGGGTGAATTACTTGTGAAAAGTTACTTTATTCAGGAAATAGTGAAGCTACCTCCAACACACTTATTACTAGCTAATCTACAAGTAGCAACTGCCCAATAATAAGCTACAGTCTGTACCACTTGTGTAAAATTCGCCGGCCAATGTTATACTAGTAATATTTGATTCATTTCTACAATAGCATTCTTGTGTCAGTTGTAATGTAAGTCAGTGTTATGGAATATGACTTATCAAGTCTCAGTTCATAGCCGGGTGAACACCTAGCAAGTAGCCTAGCTAGCTGGCTACAATTTACATACAGTAATAACAAAGATCCTTGCTCCTTTTCAACTCTCTGGTAATATTGCATTCACAAAATACAACCAGTACGATGTTAAATCTTACTTGTGGAAAGTAATCCCCCGAGCCCTGTTTGCGATGGTCCGCCGATTTGAGCAGGAATATGCTGCACATTGCTCTGGCATTTGTTTCTTCTGCTGCAACTATAGCGGCTGCATTTCCCGTTTCCATTCCAGCAGCCAATGCTGTGTCTACTCTGGCACATAGGCTTTGGCATAGAGTGTCCCAGTGACTTTCGTTTTACTTCCGCTACAAGGGACCTATCTTTCAAAAAAATATGAACGGGAGTTAATGGAGAGATAACAATTATTTTTTGGTCCAGTTTGAATTGTGCCACGAATTTCACATATGATGTGTGTGAATTTAAAAGATAATTTTTCACGTCAAGAAAGTACTGTTGTTCGATAGACTTCAAAAGTTATGTTGGTTTTGTGCGAATCCGCTCAGTGGACTAAGCTACATCTCTCGTCTCGAACGATGTACGTCACCAACGTAATTAACGATAAGATTAGCTTTTATGCTAGTTAACGGTTGCATCTTGCTGCCTGCTATGTCACTTAACAGTATCTAATGTACAGTCTATGGACGAATACAACTTACCTGATGTGTTTAATCCTCTGACTCATGGTATTTTCATCGGCAAGGAAAGCCAAATTAAGACCTGTTGCTGGTATGCTTGTACAATCTAGTGTGGCTGTGAATGAGCTAACGTCACTAGCGCGACTGATGGGTTTGTAGTCGTTGGAATTACGATCTTTCACAATGTTGTAATTCAATAGTTACGAAACAAACTGCAAATGTCTTTACATGAAAAATTGTCTTTAAAATTGACCAACATCATATGGGTAATTCAAGGCACAAGTCAACCGGGACCAGAAAATAATTTCTTTTTCGCCATAGACTGGCGTTCAAAATTTTTTGAAAGATAGGTCCCATGGAGGCAAATGCACTGATCTATCAGTGGGCAAATGGAAGTGGCGTCACTGGGACACTCAATTGACCGATCCCAAGCCACGCCCCCTTTTAATATGTCACAATGAGGACTTCGGAGGACCTCGGTCAATTTTGAATTTTCTAGTGTCCATTCTGTATGACAATACGCCGGTTATGCGAATGCTATAATGCTTCTTTTGCGAGTAGCCTAAGTAACTAAATAACTAAAGAGCTCAAAAAGGTTCAAAGATAAGCCTGGGATACTTAGAATTGGAAGTGACATCCGATATCCTGACCGTGTGAAACGTTAACACACATAGCATAGGCCTAACTTTGCATAACTTTGGATAGCTACTTTTCAGTAAAGAAATCTGAAAATGTTGCCTTTATTTGTGTTCATAACTACACACAAAAACATAACTAAATCCGGTTTCCACTGATGAAACGACAACATAAGCCTACGCAAAAAATTATACCTACCTTGCAGGAACTGAACTTGCACATTCATACGAAAGATGCGCAAAAGGCTACACCTTCAATCACGTATCGCCTTACACACAACAAGAATAAGCCTACTTTCAGCTTTGCTACCTTGCATGTTTAACTTGGGATAGAAGACTGTTCACAGAAATAAGCTAATGATCATTTTTTCAACAAACGCAATAGCCTAATAGCCTACTGCATGGCTAAACGAGATAGCTAATGTCTTCTAAAGATCGAATCGTGCAAATTCAAAACTATGCCTTGCTATATAGGCTATGCAGTCTCGAAATCGCCAATATTAGACCTAGGCTACTACATTGCCTATGTTTAAATTAATTATAGCATAAGCGGGCACTGATGAAGTCTAGTGCAAGACAAATCACGTCTGCAAACATGCGTGATATGGGTTTGAACTCGGAGTGGTTTCTTTTCAATACACTTGTATCATGTTTATTTGAACTCTTCCTTCTAAAGCAGCCATTCAAAATAATAAGTAGGCTATCGGCCTACTGAAGAGAAGCTCTCCACCCCAACATGAGCTGCTTAACAGTCACTCTCCTAATTAAGTTGCGTGGGAACTTGGATCTGCAGCACTTGGTCCCGTCTTCTATTAATCCTCGAAATATGGTTAGATTTTGTTATGGACACGTCGACACCATATTTTTGCACAGACCTGTTTATTGAATCAGAGTCACATCTGCAGCAAATACGGTAAACTACCTGCTCGTGATAACGTGCTAATTGTTTATCCCCAGTTAACATGCATCCCATTAAGATCCACGACACGGTTTGTCCTCAATTTGTGGTGTTCCACCTCGTTGATAACAGCGGACATTGTGAATGTGTCCATCTGCATACTGAAGGCTTTTCTGACCTCTGTTTTTTGAATATATCAATATTACTTGACGCCCAGAAATCCAGCATACTGTTGCACTGGCTAAATGAGGGTGCTGCGTCCCCATGTTGAACACGCGTTCTCGCACACTTTCCTGCAAACTTGTCCGACTTAGCAACAGTAACTATGGGACTGACAATGGGAGGAGGGGCTTGGGATCGGTCAATTGCAGCAAATCATCCAGTCGTCATTTTTTTACTTCTGACGTCAGACGCAAAGTTTTTGCGCGTGGCACACGTAAAAATATGACGTCTGACGCTCAGACGTCTATTTTTTACTCCTGAAGAAGTGGAGGCGTTATTTTGACAGACGTTTTGTCTTGAACGGCTTGCCATACGACGAGGCGGGTTCACCGGCTTGCTCAGTCTCATACAAAGCCCCGCCCTTTTACCCATATATGGATTGGCTAGGAGGTAGGCGGGGTTAGGATTTCCCAAGGTTTTCCAAGATGGCGCCGCCCATACCCCCCATAAACGGCTTCATAACCGTTCTTCAGAAAATCTATGGGTGACGTCACAGACGCTTTGTCCATATTTTTTACAGTCTATGTTCGAACGTTTCGTTGTTTCACAAAGCCTCGTTCTGCCCATCCCTACAGTGAATATGAACCACTCAAGCTGACTTAGTAGAAACACACTCGTCGGAGAAGTGGCTACACTTGCCAACTTGCCACCACACACCACCGAGTAACGAAGGGCACCCCGGAAGCAAAACAAAGACAGGAGAAAGTACCTCCCGGTGATATCCGCTAAGCTAAATATCCAAATAAGAGTCCGCCCTGCAATTAGGGTGCTGGTAGCTCCACCAATCGCGCACAGAGGAAATGGCACAGAAACGATTGTGGAGGTGTAAACCAATCTGCCACATTCTATTTATTTATTTTTTTAGATTTATTTCACACTACTTGGGCCAAAGGTAGAATAATCACTACTTGGGCCAATGGTAGAAAAAAAGCAACATGGGATGTTGATATTTTATGAAGCCATGGATGAATCATCATGCCTATGATCGATCAAATAGCCTAGTTAGGCCTACTTAAATTGTCTGGTATAAACCAAATCAACTCTCCACTGTGTGTTTGCAGTTAATATTTATGCAACGTTAGAACTTAGGAGTGTAAATGGCTCCAGTTTAAGTCTAAGTTGATAATTGACATGCTAAGGCCTAGTCAATTCGGGGCCAGGATATGTGGATGCAATAATATTTTGAGTTTATTTAGTAAGACCTGAGAAAACCTGTGTTGCAAATGTAATGTAGAAATTGGAATGTACAGTTGCCAAGTGATCTAGAATAATTAATAATAATAATAATTATATAATTAATAATAATTTGATTGGCTGTTAGATTTACTATAAAATAACTAAAACCCCACAAAGAAGGCAGAAACCACTGGACTTTGGAGACACACAGTCTTTTGACCTACAGAGGCTACTATTAATACAGAACAACTACACAGAACTACACAGTTAATCTGTAAGAAAAGTAAAGATCCTAAGTCTTTATATTGTATACTTTATGATTTGAAATTCATAAGTAAACAGGCAAACAAAGAACTTTTGGATTCAAGACTTTTATTTTCTGATGTTTTGTGTTGAGTACAAAAGAACGTTGAGGTCCTAAGCTAGTGAGTCAGCTTGTAGCAGCCCAGAAGTCCTTCCTGGACGCTACACTCCTGTGAATGGGGACACCCTCCATCACTGCAGCTGACAGAGGGAGGATTGCACCTGCACTTCAGCTCACAGTTGGAGGTGTACCACTCCTCTCCAGGCTGAAAATGAAAAGAAGAAAGATATTAGTAACCATTTAACATAGGTGCCAATGTACTGCATTATATAAGCTGAATTAGGAAGAGGAGAATGATATATTTTTGGGGAAATACACAATAACCACTAATAAGAAAATAAACCAGTCATTGCATTGGTGTATTCACCTGGTAGTACTGGCCATTGGTGTGTTGGCATCCACAGCTGTTTTTCCTGACACACTTGCCAGCGCTGAGAAAGTATCCTGGGTCACACACACACCCCTCTGCACACGGTCCACTACATCGGCCTGGGGAAGGTGTGACACAGCTAGGCTGGCAGGGTGAAGCACAGGACTCAAAGTGGCTGTTGGGAGGGCAGGTCAGGGCTGTTGATAGAAAAAAAGAAGAAAATAATAATTATTTGCTCTCAATAAATGTACTGAACCACCAACAATATGAGGGTGATTGAGACTAACTGCAGAAGGTGCTGTTTCTCCATGATCCGATGGTGACTCCACGATCCTGACACTCATTCACATAGGCCTCTATGGCCTCACACAGGGCAGAGTGCAGTCCATCCAGCTCACACACGTCAAACATGCAGTCCTTGAAGTAGCTCTGAGGCAAATCAGAACACACACCAATATCAAACATATTGTTAGCTAAATTCAAGCACCTAAAGTGTTTTTAAGTTCTACAACAAAATTGACACTTTAAAATAAGCAATTTCTCATAATGGACGTGCTTTTACTCACGTTGGGATTAACCTTGGGGTGGCACATAGTGAATGGTCCATTGCTTTCCAGTATGAATCCACAGAGGGCAGGTTTCTCATATGTATCCTGTTTGTCTGGTGTACAACCAGGTACAGGCACCTCAGGAGATTTGATGCATCTGTGTGTACAAAATAGAATCATTGGTAGATTTGTATGGTAAATATATTAACAAGTGGCCAATGTGAATGGCTTTCTTCCTATATTACTGTGGGTCTAACTACCATGTATCTGCATAAGTTAAAGTACTTCTGTATGCATAATTACATGTATATGTCATGTGTTAAAAGTTTGGGAAGTTGCTATGGTGCTCCCTGTAAACTCTTACTCTGGGTCAGAGTTCCAGCTATTTCCAAAGTCATTCGGTTTTGTCACAAGTTTGCCCGTGGGCGTACGGAAGTCATCCTTGGGGTTGCCGTCATAATCTCCACAAAGGCCGCAAAGCTTCTCTTTGTACCTATGGAATAAAACCATTCTTTGTTTCAGTTTATATATCAGAGCAAGATAAAACAGCAGATTTTTCCAGTAAAACCAGCTTTATGGTATTGGCATCCACCTGAAAAATACAGAATCAATGTACGAGCATCAACTATTACTTAGATTTTTACTCACGCTGCAATCACTTTGATGTCCATGAAGTTGTTGCCATCGTAGCGAACAGTCACTCCAAAACTCATGGCCACGGTGTAATGTTTTCCAGACTTGTAGACAGAAACGTCTGCAGCTGGGTTCACAGGCAGGTTCACATTGGTCCCATTGATCTGGGGGATACACAGAGAGAAGACAGTGAAGAGACAACCACACACTTCATACAAATATGGACCACTATTACTTTATGTACAATGTTGAACCACTGCAAATGAGACATTTGAGCAGAACTTCATCAAAAAATCCTGAAGGAAGAGTTAAGAGTGAAAACATTCTGCATGGATATTGGCACTTCTACTTTCAATAGCTGTGTACTACTTGCTCCCAATATCTTACCCGCACGGTTCCTCCTTTCAGGACGTATATGGTCATTCCACCGACGTATACATGCACCGCTGATGCGTAGCTGACTCTCTGGTTCTTGTTGCGGTTCTCATTGGACACGTGGACCTCATAGTGTGGCAGACCAGTCGTGTTGCATGGTTTGGACATCAGATAGGTGCAGTTGCCCATGAAGTCGTATTTCTGCTTATCAAAGGTGGTGTAGTGAGGATCACCAGTGGCAACACAGGTGGAGGTGCCTGTGGGTGAAAACAGCTTGTTACTAGATACCAAAAATTAAAGGACGTCGCACAAAATCTCAGAAACTTAATAACGTTCAGAACCAGATTTTCTTTAAAAAAAAATACCTTCAGGATAACATCCAGGGACTCCATTGACCTGTCGGCACTCATCAGTGGGAGCACAGGTGTTGCCCACGCAGGAGAGAGTGTAGTTTCCAGCACAGCGACACAGCTTGGAGCAGCCATCCCCAAACACAACCTCTCCGGGCTGATGGACAAACAAGTTTGTTTGGATTTAATATCAGAAAAATAAGAAAAAGCCTAAGATAGCTTAAAGACAACAAAGGTAATATTTCTGTCTTGATTATACCTCATAGTAGTTGTTGTTTTCATCCAGACAGCCACAGTTATCAACGGCAACACACCGTTTTCCTGAAAGCACGAAGCCTGGTCTACAGAAACAGCCGCTGACACAGTTCAAAGTGCAGATACTGGAGCTAATCTTGGGCTTCTGGCAGGTGGGAACGCATGACGGACCACACTCCAAAAAGTCTGAATTAGGGGGGCAAGTCACTGTATAACAAGAGAGAATGGAGAAGTTGAGAGAGAAAAAAATGCAAGAAGAAATAAATGCAGAAATGATGAGGTAAGTTTAGTATTAAGCTACTTGTTTAAGAAAACATGTTTTTAAGTCTGCAAATACACCGACCACTAAGACAATCTAGGCAATGAATTAAAACGGTTTACAATTGTTTAGCTTTGAGGGTAAACACCAGAGACTAACAGAAAGATCTTCACTTATCAAATAAAAACAACTTACACTCAGCATTGGGGTAGCAGCCCAGAAGTCCTCCCTGGACGCTACACTCCTGTGAACGGGGACACTCTCCATCACTGCAGCTGACAGAGGGAGGATTGCACCTGCACTTCAGCTCACAGTTGGAGGTGTACCACTCCTCTCCAGGCTGAAAATGAAAAGAAAAAATAATCATTTAACATAGATGACAATGTACTGCATTATATCAGCTGAACTAGGAAGAGGAGAATGATATATTTTTGGGGAAATACAGAATAACCACTAATACAAATAATCACAAATAATCACTAATAAGAAAATAAACCAGTCATTGCATTGGTGTATTCACCTGGTAGTACTGGCCATTGGTGTGTTGGCATCCACAGCTGTTTTTCCTGACACACTTGCCAGCGCTGAGAAAGTATCCTGGGTCACACACACACCCCTCTGCACACGGTCCACTACATCGGCCTGGGGAAGGTGTGACACAGCTAGGCTGGCAGGGTGAAGCACAGGACTCAAAGTGGCTGTTGGGAGGGCAGGTCAGGGCTGTTGATAGAAAAAAAGAAGAAAATAATTATTATTTGCTCTCAATAAATGTACTGAACCACCAACAATATGAGGGTGATTGAGACTAACTGCAGAAGGTGCTGTTTCTCCATGATCCGATGGTGACTCCACGATCCTGACACTCATTCACATAGGCCTCTATGGCCTCACACAGGGCAGAGTGCAGTCCATCCAGCTCACACACGTCAAACATGCAGTCCTTGAAGTAGCTCTGAGGCAAATCAGAACACACACCAATATCAAACATATTGTTAGCTAAATTCAAGCACCTAAAGTGTTTTTAAGTTCTACAACAAAATTGACACTTTAAAATAAGCAATTTCTCATAATGGACGTGCTTTTACTCACGTTGGGATTAACCTTGGGGTGGCACATAGTGAATGGTCCATTGCTTTCCAGTATGAATCCACAGAGGGCAGGTTTCTCATATGTATCCTGTTTGTCTGGTGTACAACCAGGTACAGGCACATCAGGAGATTTGATGCATCTGTGTGTACAAAATAGAATCATTGGTAGATTTGTATGGTAAATATATTAACAAGTAGCCAATGTGAATGGCTTTCTTCATATATTACTGTGGGTCTAACTACCATGTATCTGCATAAGTTAAAGTACTTCTGTATGCATAATAACATGTATATGTCATGTGTTAAAAGTTTGGGAAGTTGCTATGGTGCTCTCTGTAAACTCTTACTCTGGGTCAGAGTTCCAGCTATTTCCAAAGTCATTCGGTTTTGTCACAAGTTTGCCCGTGGGCGTACGGAAGTCATCCTTGGGGTTGCCGTCATAATCTCCACAAAGGCCGCAAAGCTTCTCTTTGTACCTATGGAATAAAACCATTTTTTGTTTCAGTTTATATATCAGAGCAAGATAAAACAGCTGATTTTTCCAGTAAAACCAGCTTTATGGTATTGGCATCCACCTGAAAAATACAGAATCAATGTACGAGCATCAACTATTACTTAGATTTTTACTCACGCTGCAATCACTTTGATGTCCATGAAGTTGTTGCCATCGTAGCGAACAGTCACTCCAAAACTCATGGCCACGGTGTAATGTTTTCCAGACTTGTAGACAGAAACGTCTGCAGCTGGGTTCACAGGCAGGTTCACATTGGTCCCATTGATCTGGGGGATACACAGAGAAAAGACAGTGATGAGACAACCACACACTTCATACAAATATGGACCACTATTACTTTATGTACAATGTTGAACCACTGCAAATGAGACATTTGAGCAGAACTTCATCAAAAAATCCTGAAGGAAGAGTTAAGAGTGAAAACATTCTGCATGGATATTGGCACTTCTACTTTCAATAGCTGTGTACTACTTGCTCCCAATATCTTACCCGCACGGTTCCTCCTTTAAGGACGTATATGGTCATTCCACGGACGTATACATGCACCGCTGATGCGTAGCTGACTCTCTGGTTCTTGTTGCGGTTCTCATTGGACACGTGGACCTCATAGTGTGGCAGACCAGTCGTGTTGCATGGTTTGGACATCAGATAGGTGCAGTTGCCCATGAAGTCGTATTTCTGCTTATCAAAGGTGGTGTAGTGAGGATCACCAGTGGCAACACAGGTGGAGGTGCCTGTGGGTGAAAACAGCTTGTTACTAGATACCAAAAATTAAAGAACGTCGCACAAAATCTCAGAAACTTAATAACGTTCAGAACCAGATTTTCTTTTAAAAAAAAATACCTTTAGGATAACATCCAGGGACTCCATTGACCTGTCGGCACTCATCAGTGGGAGCACAGGTGTTGCCCACGCAGGAGAGAGTGTAGTTTCCAGCACAGCGACACAGCTTGGAGCAGCCATCCCCAAACACAACCTCTCCGGGCTGATGGACAAACAAGTTTGTTTGGATTTAATATCAGAAAAATAAGAAAAAGCCTACAGTAAGATAGCTTAAAGACAACAAAGGTAATATTTCTGTCTTGATTATACCTCATAGTAGTTGTTGTTTTCATCCAGACAGCCACAGTTATCAACGGCAACACACCGTTTTCCTGAAAGCACGAAGCCTGGTTTACAGAAACAGCCGCTGACACAGTTCAAAGTGCAGATACTGGAGCTAATCTTGGGCTTCTGGCAGGTGGGAACGCATGACGGACCACACTCCAAAAAGTCTGAATTAGGGGGGCAAGTCACTGTATAACAAGAGAGAATGGAGAAGTTGAGAGAGAAAAAAATGCAAGAAGAAATAAATGCAGAAATGATGAGGTAAGTTTAGTATTAAGCTACTTGTTTAAGAAAACATGTTTTTAAGTCTGCAAATACACCGACCACTAAGACAATCTAGGCAATGAATTAAAACGGTTTACAATTGTTTAGCTTTGAGGGTAAACACCAGAGACTAACAGAAAGATCTTCACTTATCAAATAAAAACAACTTACACTCAGCATTGGGGTAGCAGCCCAGAAGTCCTCCCTGGACGCTACAATCCTGTGAACGGGGACACTCTCCATCACTGCAGCTGACAGAGGGAGGATTGCACCTGCACTTCAGCTCACAGTTGGAGGTGTACCACTCCTCTCCAGGCTGAAAATGAAAAGAAAAAATAATCATTTAACATAGATGACAATGTACTGCATTATATCAGCTGAACTAGGAAGAGGAGAATGATATATTTTTGGGGAAATACAGAATAACCACTAATACAAATAATCACAAATAATCACTAATAAGAAAATAAACCAGTCATTGCATTGGTGTATTCACCTGGTAGTACTGGCCATTGGTGTGTTGGCATCCACAGCTGTTTTTCCTGACACACTTGCCAGCGCTGAGAAAGTATCCTGGGTCACACACACACCCCTCTGCACACGGTCCACTACATCGGCCTGGGGAAGGTGTGACACAGCTAGGCTGGCAGGGTGAAGCACAGGACTCAAAGTGGCTGTTGGGAGGGCAGGTCAGGGCTGTTGATAGAAAAAAAGAAGAAAATAATTATTATTTGCTCTCAATAAATGTACTGAACCACCAACAATATGAGGGTGATTGAGACTAACTGCAGAAGGTGCTGTTTCTCCATGATCCGATGGTGACTCCACGATCCTGACACTCATTCACATAGGCCTCTATGGCCTCACACAGGGCAGAGTGCAGTCCATCCAGCTCACACACGTCAAACATGCAGTCCTTGAAGTAGCTCTGAGGCAAATCAGAACACACACCAATATCAAACATATTGTTAGCTAAATTCAAGCACCTAAAGTGTTTTTAAGTTCTACAACAAAATTGACACTTTAAAATAAGCAATTTCTCATAATGGACGTGCTTTTACTCACGTTGGGATTAACCTTGGGGTGGCACATAGTGAATGGTCCATTGCTTTCCAGTATGAATCCACAGAGGGCAGGTTTCTCATATGTATCCTGTTTGTCTGGTGTACAACCAGGTACAGGCACATCAGGAGATTTGATGCATCTGTGTGTACAAAATAGAATCATTGGTAGATTTGTATGGTAAATATATTAACAAGTAGCCAATGTGAATGGCTTTCTTCATATATTACTGTGGGTCTAACTACCATGTATCTGCATAAGTTAAAGTACTTCTGTATGCATAATAACATGTATATGTCATGTGTTAAAAGTTTGGGAAGTTGCTATGGTGCTCTCTGTAAACTCTTACTCTGGGTCAGAGTTCCAGCTATTTCCAAAGTCATTCGGTTTTGTCACAAGTTTGCCCGTGGGCGTACGGAAGTCATCCTTGGGGTTGCCGTCATAATCTCCACAAAGGCCGCAAAGCTTCTCTTTGTACCTATGGAATAAAACCATTTTTTGTTTCAGTTTATATATCAGAGCAAGATAAAACAGCTGATTTTTCCAGTAAAACCAGCTTTATGGTATTGGCATCCACCTGAAAAATACAGAATCAATGTACGAGCATCAACTATTACTTAGATTTTTACTCACGCTGCAATCACTTTGATGTCCATGAAGTTGTTGCCATCGTAGCGAACAGTCACTCCAAAACTCATGGCCACGGTGTAATGTTTTCCAGACTTGTAGACAGAAACGTCTGCAGCTGGGTTCACAGGCAGGTTCACATTGGTCCCATTGATCTGGGGGATACACAGAGAAAAGACAGTGATGAGACAACCACACACTTCATACAAATATGGACCACTATTACTTTATGTACAATGTTGAACCACTGCAAATGAGACATTTGAGCAGAACTTCATCAAAAAATCCTGAAGGAAGAGTTAAGAGTGAAAACATTCTGCATGGATATTGGCACTTCTACTTTCAATAGCTGTGTACTACTTGCTCCCAATATCTTACCCGCACGGTTCCTCCTTTAAGGACGTATATGGTCATTCCACGGACGTATACATGCACCGCTGATGCGTAGCTGACTCTCTGGTTCTTGTTGCGGTTCTCATTGGACACGTGGACCTCATAGTGTGGCAGACCAGTCGTGTTGCATGGTTTGGACATCAGATAGGTGCAGTTGCCCATGAAGTCGTATTTCTGCTTATCAAAGGTGGTGTAGTGAGGATCACCAGTGGCAACACAGGTGGAGGTGCCTGTGGGTGAAAACAGCTTGTTACTAGATACCAAAAATTAAAGGACGTCGCACAAAATCTCAGAAACTTAATAACGTTCAGAACCAGATTTTCTTTAAAAAAAAATACCTTTAGGATAACATCCAGGGACTCCATTGACCTGTCGGCACTCATCAGTGGGAGCACAGGTGTTGCCCACGCAGGAGAGAGTGTAGTTTCCAGCACAGCGACACAGCTTGGAGCAGCCATCCCCAAACACAACCTCTCCGGGCTGATGGACAAACAAGTTTGTTTGGATTTAATATCAGAAAAATAAGAAAAAGCCTAAGATAGCTTAAAGACAACAAAGGTAATATTTCTGTCTTGATTATACCTCATAGTAGTTGTTGTTTTCATCCAGACAGCCACAGTTATCAACGGCAACACACCGTTTTCCTGAAAGCACGAAGCCTGGTTTACAGAAACAGCCGCTGACACAGTTCAAAGTGCAGATACTGGAGCTAATCTTGGGCTTCTGGCAGGTGGGAACGCATGACGGACCACACTCCAAAAAGTCTGAATTAGGGGGGCAAGTCACTGTATAACAAGAGAGAATGGAGAAGTTGAGAGAGAAAAAAATGCAAGAAGAAATAAATGCAGAAATGATGAGGTAAGTTTAGTATTAAGCTACTTGTTTAAAAAAAAACATGTTTTTAAGTCTGCAAATACACCGACCACTAAGACAATCTAGGCAATGAATTAAAACAGTTTACAATTGTTTAGCTTTGAGGGTAAACACCAGAGACTAACAGAAAGATCTTCACTTATCAAATAAAAACAACTTACACTCAGCAATGGGGTAGCAGCCCAGAAGTCCTCCCTGGACGCTACACTCCTGTGAACGGGGACACTCTCCATCACTGCAGCTGACAGAGGGAGGATTGCACCTGCACTTCAGCTCACAGTTGGAGGTGTACCACTCCTCTCCAGGCTGAAAATGAAAAGAAAAAATAATCATTTAACATAGATAACAATGTACTGCATTATATCAGCTGAACTAGGAAGAGGAGAATGATATATTTTTGGGGAAATACAGAATAACCACTAATACAAATAATCACTAATAAGAAAATAAACCAGTCATTGCATTGGTGTATTCACCTGGTAGTACTGGCCATTGGTGTGTTGGCATCCACAGCTGTTTTTCCTGACACACTTGCCAGCGCTTAGAAAGTATCCTGGGTCACACACACACCCCTCTGCACACGGTCCACTACATCGGCCTGGGGAAGGTGTGACACAGCTAGGCTGGCAGGGTGAAGCACAGGACTCAAAGTGGCTGTTGGGAGGGCAGGTCAGGGCTGTTGATAGAAAAAAAGAAGAAAATAATTATAATTTGCTCTCAATAAATGTACTGAACCACCAACAATATGAGGGTGATTGAGACTAACTGCAGAAGGTGCTGTTTCTCCATGATCCGATGGTGACTCCACGATCCTGACACTCATTCACATAGGCCTCTATGGCCTCACACAGGGCAGAGTGCAGTCCATCCAGCTCACACACGTCAAACATGCAGTCCTTGAAGTAGCTCTGAGGCAAATCAGAACACACACCAATATCAAACATATTGTTAGCTAAATTCAAGCACCTAAAGTGTTTTTAAGTTCTACAACAAAATTGACACTTTAAAATAAGCAATTTCTCATAATGGACGTGCTTTTACTCACGTTGGGATTAACCTTGGGGTGGCACATAGTGAATGGTCCATTGCTTTCCAGTATGAATCCACAGAGGGCAGGTTTCTCATATGTATCCTGTTTGTCTGGTGTACAACCAGGTACAGGCACATCAGGAGATTTGATGCATCTGTGTGTACAAAATAGAATCATTGGTAGATTTGTATGGTAAATATATTAACAAGTAGCCAATGTGAATGGCTTTCTTCATATATTACTGTGGGTCTAACTACCATGTATCTGCATAAGTTAAAGTACTTCTGTATGCATAATAACATGTATATGTCATGTGTTAAAAGTTTGGGAAGTTGCTATGGTGCTCTCTGTAAACTCTTACTCTGGGTCAGAGTTCCAGCTATTTCCAAAGTCATTCGGTTTTGTCACAAGTTTGCCCGTGGGCGTACGGAAGTCATCCTTGGGGTTGCCGTCATAATCTCCACAAAGGCCGCAAAGCTTCTCTTTGTACCTATGGAATAAAACCATTTTTTGTTTCAGTTTCTATATCAGAGCAAGATAAAACAGCAGATTTTTCCAGTAAAACCAGCTTTATGGTATTGGCATCCACCTGAAAAATACAGAATCAATGTACGAGCATCAACTATTACTTAGATTTTTACTCACGCTGCAATCACTTTGATGTCCATGAAGTTGTTGCCATCGTAGCGAACAGTCACTCCAAAATTCATGGCCACGGTGTAATGTTTTCCAGACTTGTAGACAGAAACGTCTGCAGCTGGGTTCACAGGCAGGTTCACATTGGTCCCATTGATCTGGGGGATACACAGAGAGAAGACAGTGAAGAGACAACCACACACTTCATACAAATATGGACCACTATTACTTTATGTACAATGTTGAACCACTGCAAATGAGACATTTGAGCAGAACTTCATAAAAAAATCCTGAAGGAAGAGTTAAGAGTGAAAATATTCTGCATGGATATTGGCACTTCTACTTTCAATAGCTGTGTACTACTTGCTCCCAATATCTTACCCGCACGGTTCCTCCTTTAAGGACGTATATGGTCATTCCACGGACGTATACATGCACCGCTGATGCGTAGCTGACTCTCTGGTTCTTGTTGCGGTTCTCATTGGACACGTGGACCTCATAGTGTGGCAGACCAGTCGTGTTGCATGGTTTGGACATCAGATAGGTGCAGTTGCCCATGAAGTCGTATTTCTGCTTATCAAAGGTGGTGTAGTGAGGATCACCAGTGGCAACACAGGTGGAGGTGCCTGTGGGTGAAAACAGCTTGTTACTAGATACCAAAAATTAAAGGACGTCGCACAAAATCTCAGAAACTTAATAACGTTCAGAACCAGATTTTCTTTAAAAAAAAATACCTTTAGGATAACATCCAGGGACTCCATTGACCTGTCGGCACTCATCAGTGGGAGCACAGGTGTTGCCCACGCAGGAGAGAGTGTAGTTTCCAGCACAGCGACACAGCTTGGAGCAGCCATCCCCAAACACAACCTCTCCGGGCTGATGGACAAACAAGTTTGTTTGGATTTAATATCAGAAAAATAAGAAAAAGCCTACAGTAAGATAGCTTAAAGACAACAAAGGTAATATTTCTGTCTTGATTATACCTCATAGTAGTTGTTGTTTTCATCCAGACAGCCACAGTTATCAACGGCAACACACCGTTTTCCTGAAAGCACGAAGCCTGGTTTACAGAAACAGCCGCTGACACAGTTCAAAGTGCAGATACTGGAGCTAATCTTGGGCTTCTGGCAGGTGGGAACGCATGACGGACCACACTCCAAAAAGTCTGAATTAGGGGGGCAAGTCACTGTATAACAAGAGAGAATGGAGAAGTTGAGAGAGAAAAAAATGCAAGAAGAAATAAATGCAGAAATGATGAGGTAAGTTTAGTATTAAGCTACTTGTTTAAGAAAACATGTTTTTAAGTCTGCAAATACACCGACCACTAAGACAATCTAGGCAATGAATTAAAACGGTTTACAATTGTTTAGCTTTGAGGGTAAACACCAGAGACTAACAGAAAGATCTTCACTTATCAAATAAAAACAACTTACACTCAGCAATGGGGTAGCAGCCCAGAAGTCCTCCCTGGACGCTACACTCCTGTGAACGGGGACACTCTCCATCACTGCAGCTGACAGAGGGAGGATTGCACCTGCACTTCAGCTCACAGTTGGAGGTGTACCACTCCTCTCCAGGCTGAAAATGAAAAGAAAAAATAATCATTTAACATAGATGACAATGTACTGCATTATATCAGCTGAACTAGGAAGAGGAGAATGATATATTTTGGGGGAAATACAGAATAACCACTAATACAAATAATCACAAATAATCACTAATAAGAAAATAAACCAGTCATTGCATTGGTGTATTCACCTGGTAGTACTGGCCATTGGTGTGTTGGCATCCACAGCTGTTTTTCCTGACACACTTGCCAGCGCTGAGAAAGTATCCTGGGTCACACACACACCCCTCTGCACACGGTCCACTACATCGGCCTGGGGAAGGTGTGACACAGCTAGGCTGGCAGGGTGAAGCACAGGACTCAAAGTGGCTGTTGGGAGGGCAGGTCAGGGCTGTTGATAGAAAAAAAGAAGAAAATAATTATTATTTGTTCTCAATAAATGTACTGAACCACCAACAATATGAGGGTGATGGAGACTAACTGCAGAAGGTGCTGTTTCTCCATGATCCGATGGTGACTCCACGATCCTGACACTCATTCACATAGGCCTCTATGGCCTCACACAGGGCAGAGTGCAGTCCATCCAGCTCACACACGTCAAACATGCAGTCCTTGAAGTAGCTCTGAGGCAAATCAGAACACACACCAATATCAAACATATTGTTAGCTAAATTCAAGCACCTAAAGTGTTTTTAAGTTCTACAACAAAATTGACACTTTAAAATAAGCAATTTCTCATAATGGATGTGCTTTTACTCACGTTGGGATTAACCTTGGGGTGGCACATAGTGAATGGTCCATTGCTTTCCAGTATGAATCCACAGAGGGCAGGTTTCTCATATTTATCCTGTTTGTCTGGTGTACAACCAGGTACAGGCACCTCAGGAGATTTGATGCATCTGTGTGTACAAAATAGAATCATTGGTAGATTTGTATGGTAAATATATTAACAAGTGGCCAATGTGAATGGCTTTCTTCATATATTACTGTGGGTCTAACTACCATGTATCTGCATAAGTTAAAGTACTTCTGTATGCATAATTACATGTATATGTCATGTGTTAAAAGTTTGGGAAGTTGCTATGGTGCTCTCTGTAAACTCTTACTCTGGGTCAGAGTTCCAGCTATTTCCAAAGTCATTCGGTTTTGTCACAAGTTTGCCCGCGGGCGTACGGAAGTCATCCTTGGGGTTGCCGTCATAATCTCCACAAAGGCCGCAAAGCTTCTCTTTGTACCTATGGAATAAAACCATTTTTTGTTTCAGTTTATATATCAGAGCAAGATAAAACAGCTGATTTTTTCCAGTAAAACCAGCTTTATGGTATTGGCATCCACCTGAAAAATACCGAATCAATGTACGAGCATCAACTATTACTTAGATTTTTACTCACGCTGCAATCACTTTGATGTCTATTAAGTTGTTGCCATCGTAGCGAACAGTCACTCCAAAACTCATGGCCACGGTGTAATGTTTTCCAGACTTGTAGACAGAAACGTCTGCAGCTGGGTTCACAGGCAGGTTCACATTGGTCCCATTGATCTGGGAGATACACAGAGAGAAGACAGTGAAGAGACAACCACACACTTCATACAAATATGGACCACTATTACTTTATGTACAATGTTGAACCACTGCAAATGAGACATTTGAGCAGAACTTCATCAAAAAATCCTGAAGGAAGAGTTAAGAGTGAAAACATTCTGCATGGATATTGGCACTTCTACTTTCAATAGCTGTGTACTACTTGCTCCCAATATCTTACCCGCACGGTTCCTCCTTTAAGGACGTATATGGTCATTCCACGGACGTATACATGCACCGCTGATGCGTAGCTGACTCTCTGGTTCTTGTTGCGGTTCTCATTGGACACGTGGACCTCATAGTGTGGCAGACCAGTCGTGTTGCATGGTTTGGACATCAGATAGGTGCAGTTGCCCATGAAGTCGTATTTCTGCTTATCAAAGGTGGTGTAGTGAAGATCACCAGTGGCAACACAGGTGGAGGTGCCTGTGGGTGAAAACAGCTTGTTACTAGATACCAAAAATTAAAGGACGTCGCACAAAATCTCAGAAACTTAATAACGTTCAGAACCAGATTTTCTTTAAAAAAAATACCTTTAGGATAACATCCAGGGACTCCATTGACCTGTCGGCACTCATCAGTGGGAGCACAGGTGTTGCCCACGCAGGAGAGAGTGTAGTTTCCAGCACAGCGACACAGCTTGGAGCAGCCATCCCCAAACACAACCTCTCCGGGCTGATGGACAAACAAGTTTGTTTGGATTTAATATCAGAAAAATAAGAAAAAGCCTACAGTAAGATAGCTTAAAGACAACAAAGGTAATATTTCTGTCTTGATTATACCTCATAGTAGTTGTTGTTTTCATCCAGACAGCCACAGTTATCAACGGCAACACACCGTTTTCCTGAAAGCACGAAGCCTGGTCTACAGAAACAGCCGCTGACACAGTTCAAAGTGCAGATACTGGAGCTAATCTTGGGCTTCTGGCAGGTGGGAACGCATGACGGACCACACTCCAAAAAGTCTGAATTAGGGGGGCAAGTCACTGTATAACAAGAGAGAATGGAGAAGTTGAGAGAGAAAAAAATGCAAGAAGAAATAAATGCAGAAATGATGAGGTAAGTTTAGTATTAAGCTACTTGTTTAAAAAAAAACATGTTTTTAAGTCTGCAAATACACCGACCACTAAGACAATCTAGGCAATGAATTAAAACAGTTTACAATTGTTTAGCTTTGAGGGTAAACACCAGAGACTAACAGAAAGATCTTCACTTATCAAATAAAAACAACTTACACTCAGCAATGGGGTAGCAGCCCAGAAGTCCTCCCTGGACGCTACACTCCTGTGAACGGGGACACTCTCCTTTACTGCAGCTGACAGAGGGAGGATTGCACCTGCACTTCAGCTCACAGTTGGAGGTGTACCACTCCTCTCCAGGCTGAAAATGAAAAGAAAAAATAATCATTTAACATAGATGACAATGTACTGCATTATATCAGCTGAACTAGGAAGAGGAGAATGATATATTTTGGGGGAAATACAGAATAACCACTAATACAAATAATCACAAATAATCACTAATAAGAAAATAAACCAGTCATTGCATTGGTGTATTCACCTGGTAGTACTGGCCATTGGTGTGTTGGCATCCACAGCTGTTTTTCCTGACACACTTGCCAGCGCTGAGAAAGTATCCTGGGTCACACACACACCCCTCTGCACACGGTCCACTACATCGGCCTGGGGAAGGTGTGACACAGCTAGGCTGGCAGGGTGAAGCACAGGACTCAAAGTGGCTGTTGGGAGGGCAGGTCAGGGCTGTTGATAGAAAAAAAGAAGAAAAGAATTATTATTTGTTCTCAATAAATGTACTGAACCACCAACAATATGAGGGTGATTGAGACTAACTGCAGAAGGTGCTGTTTCTCCATGATCCGATGGTGACTCCACGATCCTGACACTCATTCACATAGGCCTCTATGGCCTCACACAGGGCAGAGTGCAGTCCATCCAGCTCACACACGTCAAACATGCAGTCCTTGAAGTAGCTCTGAGGCAAATCAGAACACACACCAATATCAAACATATTGTTAGCTAAATTCAAGCACCTAAAGTGTTTTTAAGTTCTACAACAAAATTGACACTTTAAAATAAGCAATTTCTCATAATGGACGTGCTTTTACTCACGTTGGGATTAACCTTGGGGTGGCACATAGTGAATGGTCCATTGCTTTCCAGTATGAATCCACAGAGGGCAGGTTTCTCATATGTATCCTGTTTGTCTGGTGTACAACCAGGTACAGGCACCTCAGGAGATTTGATGCATCTGTGTGTACAAAATAGAATCATTGGTAGATTTGTATGGTAAATATATTAACAAGTAGCCAATGTGAATGGCTTTCTTCATATATTACTGTGGGTCTAACTACCATGTATCTGCATAAGTTAAAGTACTTCTGTATGCATAATAACATGTATATGTCATGTGTTAAAAGTTTGGGAAGTTGCTATGGTGCTCTCTGTAAACTCTTACTCTGGGTCAGAGTTCCAGCTATTTCCAAAGTCATTCGGTTTTGTCACAAGTTTGCCCGTGGGCGTACGGAAGTCATCCTTGGGGTTGCCGTCATAATCTCCACAAAGGCCGCAAAGCTTCTCTTTGTACCTATGGAATAAAACCATTTTTTGTTTCAGTTTATATATCAGAGCAAGATAAAACAGCTGATTTTTCCAGTAAAACCAGCTTTATGGTATTGGCATCCACCTGAAAAATACAGAATCAATGTACGAGCATCAACTATTACTTAGATTTTTACTCACGCTGCAATCACTTTGATGTCCATGAAGTTGTTGCCATCGTAGCGAACAGTCACTCCAAAACTCATGGCCACGGTGTAATGTTTTCCAGACTTGTAGACAGAAACGTCTGCAGCTGGGTTCACAGGCAGGTTCACATTGGTCCCATTGATCTGGGGATACACAGAGAGAAGACAGTGAAGAGACAACCACACACTTCATACAAATATGGACCACTATTACTTTATGTACAATGTTGAACCATTGCAAATGAGACATTTGAGCAGAACTTCATCAAAAAATCCTGAAGGAAGAGTTAAGAGTGAAAACATTCTGCATGGATATTGGCACTTCTACTTTCAATAGCTGTGTACTACTTGCTCCCAATATCTTACCCGCACGGTTCCTCCTTTAAGGACGTATATGGTCATTCCACGGACGTATACATGCACCGCTGATGCGTAGCTGACTCTCTGGTTCTTGTTGCGGTTCTCATTGGACACGTGGACCTCATAGTGTGGCAGACCAGTCGTGTTGCATGGTTTGGACATCAGATAGGTGCAGTTGCCCATGAAGTCGTATTTCTGCTTATCAAAGGTGGTGTAGTGAGGATCACCAGTGGCAACACAGGTGGAGGTGCCTGTGGGTGAAAACAGCTTGTTACTAGATACCAAAAATTAAAGGACGTCGCACAAAATCTCAGAAACTTAATAACGTTCAGAACCAGATTTTCTTTAAAAAAAAATACCTTTAGGATAACATCCAGGGACTCCATTGACCTGTCGGCACTCATCAGTGGGAGCACAGGTGTTGCCCACGCAGGAGAGAGTGTAGTTTCCAGCACAGCGACACAGCTTGGAGCAGCCATCCCCAAACACAACCTCTCCGGGCTGATGGACAAACAAGTTTGTTTGGATTTAATATCAGAAAAATAAGAAAAAGCCTAAGATAGCTTAAAGACAACAAAGGTAATATTTCTGTCTTGATTATACCTCATAGTAGTTGTTGTTTTCATCCAGACAGCCACAGTTATCAACGGCAACACACCGTTTTCCTGAAAGCACGAAGCCTGGTTTACAGAAACAGCCGCTGACACAGTTCAAAGTGCAGATACTGGAGCTAATCTTGGGCTTCTGGCAGGTGGGAACGCATGACGGACCACACTCCAAAAAGTCTGAATTAGGGGGGCAAGTCACTGTATAACAAGAGAGAATGGAGAAGTTGAGAGAGAAAAAAATGCAAGAAGAAATAAATGCAGAAATGATGAGGTAAGTTTAGTATTAAGCTACTTGTTTAAAAAAAAACATGTTTTTAAGTCTGCAAATACACCGACCACTAAGACAATCTAGGCAATGAATTAAAACAGTTTACAATTGTTTAGCTTTGAGGGTAAACACCAGAGACTAACAGAAAGATCTTCACTTATCAAATAAAAACAACTTACACTCAGCAATGGGGTAGCAGCCCAGAAGTCCTCCCTGGACGCTACACTCCTGTGAACGGGGACACTCTCCTTTACTGCAGCTGACAGAGGGAGGATTGCACCTGCACTTCAGCTCACAGTTGGAGGTGTACCACTCCTCTCCAGGCTGAAAATGAAAAGAAAAAATAATCATTTAACATAGATGACAATGTACTGCATTATATCAGCTGAACTAGGAAGAGGAGAATGATATATTTTGGGGGAAATACAGAATAACCACTAATACAAATAATCACTAATAAGAAAATAAACCAGTCATTGCATTGGTGTATTCACCTGGTAGTACTGGCCATTGGTGTGTTGGCATCCACAGCTGTTTTTCCTGACACACTTGCCAGCGCTGAGAAAGTATCCTGGGTCACACACACACCCCTCTGCACACGGTCCACTACATCGGCCTGGGGAAGGTGTGACACAGCTAGGCTGGCAGGGTGAAGCACAGGACTCAAAGTGGCTGTTGGGAGGGCAGGTCAGGGCTGTTGATAGAAAAAAAGAAGAAAATAATTATAATTTGCTCTCAATAAATGTACTGAACCACCAACAATATGAGAGTGATTGAGACTAACTGCAGAAGGTGCTGTTTCTCCATGATCCGATGGTGACTCCACGATCCTGACACTCATTCACATAGGCCTCTATGGACTCACACAGGGCAGAGTGCAGTCCATCCAGCTCACACACGTCAAACATGCAGTCCTTGAAGTAGCTCTGAGGCAAATCAGAACACACACCAATATCAAACATATTGTTAGCTAAATTCAAGCACCTAAAGTGTTTTTAAGTTCTACAACAAAATTGACACTTTAAAATAAGCAATTTCTCATAATGGATGTGCTTTTACTCACGTTGGGATTAACCTTGGGGTGGCACATAGTGAATGGTCCATTGCTTTCCAGTATGAATCCACAGAGGGCAGGTTTCTCATATGTATCCTGTTTGTCTGGTGTACAACCAGGTACAGGCACCTCAGGAGATTTGATGCATCTGTGTGTACAAAATAGAATCATTGGTAGATTTGTATGGTAAATATATTAACAAGTGGCCAATGTGAATGGCTTTCTTCATATATTACTGTGGGTCTAACTACCATGTATCTGCATAAGTTAAAGTACTTCTGTATGCATAATTACATGTATATGTCATGTGTGAAAAGTTTGGGAAGTTGCTATGGTGCTCCCTGTAAACTCTTACTCTGGGTCAGAGTTCCAGCTATTTCCAAAGTCATTCGGTTTTGTCACAAGTTTGCCCGTGGGCGTACGGAAGTCATCCTTGGGGTTGCCGTCATAATCTCCACAAAGGCCGCAAAGCTTCTCTTTGTACCTATGGAATAAAACCATTTTTTGTTTCAGTTTATATATCAGAGCAAGATAAAACAGCTGATTTTTCCAGTAAAACCAGCTTTATGGTATTGGCATCCACCTGAAAAATACAGAATCAATGTACGAGCATCAACTATTACTTAGATTTTTACTCACGCTGCAATCACTTTGATGTCCATGAAGTTGTTGCCATCGTAGCGAACAGTCACTCCAAAACTCATGGCCACGGTGTAATGTTTTCCAGACTTGTAGACAGAAACGTCTGCAGCTGGGTTCACAGGCAGGTTCACATTGGTCCCATTGATCTGGGGGATACACAGAGAGAAGACAGTGAAGAGACAACCACACACTTCATACAAATATGGACCACTATTACTTTATGTACAATGTTGAACCACTGCAAATGAGACATTTGAGCAGAACTTCATCAAAAAATCCTGAAGGAAGAGTTAAGAGTGAAAACATTCTGCATGGATATTGGCACTTCTACTTTCAATAGCTGTGTACTACTTGCTCCCAATATCTTACCCGCACGGTTCCTCCTTTAAGGACGTATATGGTCATTCCACGGACGTATACATGCACCGCTGATGCGTAGCTGACTCTCTGGTTCTTGTTGCGGTTCTCATTGGACACGTGGACCTCATAGTGTGGCAGACCAGTCGTGTTGCATGGTTTGGACATCAGATAGGTGCAGTTGCCCATGAAGTCGTATTTCTGCTTATCAAAGGTGGTGTAGTGAGGATCACCAGTGGCAACACAGGTGGAGGTGCCTGTGGGTGAAAACAGCTTGTTACTAGATACCAAAAATTAAAGGACGTCGCACAAAATCTCAGAAACTTAATAACGTTCAGAACCAGATTTTCTTTAAAAAAAAATACCTTTAGGATAACATCCAGGGACTCCATTGACCTGTCGGCACTCATCAGTGGGAGCACAGGTGTTGCCCACGCAGGAGAGAGTGTAGTTTCCAGCACAGCGACACAGCTTGGAGCAGCCATCCCCAAACACAACCTCTCCGGGCTGATGGACAAACAAGTTTGTTTGGATTTAATATCAGAAAAATAAGAAAAAGCCTAAGATAGCTTAAAGACAACAAAGGTAATATTTCTGTCTTGATTATACCTCATAGTAGTTGTTGTTTTCATCCAGACAGCCACAGTTATCAACGGCAACACACCGTTTTCCTGAAAGCACGAAGCCTGGTTTACAGAAACAGCCGCTGACACAGTTCAAAGTGCAGATACTGGAGCTAATCTTGGGCTTCTGGCAGGTGGGAACGCATGACGGACCACACTCCAAAAAGTCTGAATTAGGGGGGCAAGTCACTGTATAACAAGAGAGAATGGAGAAGTTGAGAGAGAAAAAAATGCAAGAAGAAATAAATGCAGAAATGATGAGGTAAGTTTAGTATTAAGCTACTTGTTTAAAAAAAAACATGTTTTTAAGTCTGCAAATACACCGACCACTAAGACAATCTAGGCAATGAATTAAAACAGTTTACAATTGTTTAGCTTTGAGGGTAAACACCAGAGACTAACAGAAAGATCTTCACTTATCAAATAAAAACAACTTACACTCAGCAATGGGGTAGCAGCCCAGAAGTCCTCCCTGGACGCTACACTCCTGTGAACGGGGACACTCTCCATCACTGCAGCTGACAGAGGGAGGATTGCACCTGCACTTCAGCTCACAGTTGGAGGTGTACCACTCCTCTCCAGGCTGAAAATGAAAAGAAAAAATAATCATTTAACATAGATAACAATGTACTGCATTATATCAGCTGAACTAGGAAGAGGAGAATGATATATTTTTGGGGAAATACAGAATAACCACTAATACAAATAATCACTAATAAGAAAATAAACCAGTCATTGCATTGGTGTATTCACCTGGTAGTACTGGCCATTGGTGTGTTGGCATCCACAGCTGTTTTTCCTGACACACTTGCCAGCGCTTAGAAAGTATCCTGGGTCACACACACACCCCTCTGCACACGGTCCACTACATCGGCCTGGGGAAGGTGTGACACAGCTAGGCTGGCAGGGTGAAGCACAGGACTCAAAGTGGCTGTTGGGAGGGCAGGTCAGGGCTGTTGATAGAAAAAAAGAAGAAAATAATTATAATTTGCTCTCAATAAATGTACTGAACCACCAACAATATGAGGGTGATTGAGACTAACTGCAGAAGGTGCTGTTTCTCCATGATCCGATGGTGACTCCACGATCCTGACACTCATTCACATAGGCCTCTATGGCCTCACACAGGGCAGAGTGCAGTCCATCCAGCTCACACACGTCAAACATGCAGTCCTTGAAGTAGCTCTGAGGCAAATCAGAACACACACCAATATCAAACATATTGTTAGCTAAATTCAAGCACCTAAAGTGTTTTTAAGTTCTACAACAAAATTGACACTTTAAAATAAGCAATTTCTCATAATGGACGTGCTTTTACTCACGTTGGGATTAACCTTGGGGTGGCACATAGTGAATGGTCCATTGCTTTCCAGTATGAATCCACAGAGGGCAGGTTTCTCATATGTATCCTGTTTGTCTGGTGTACAACCAGGTACAGGCACATCAGGAGATTTGATGCATCTGTGTGTACAAAATAGAATCATTGGTAGATTTTTATGGTAAATATATTAACAAGTAGCCAATGTGAATGGCTTTCTTCATATATTACTGTGGGTCTAACTACCATGTATCTGCATAAGTTAAAGTACTTCTGTATGCATAATAACATGTATATGTCATGTGTTAAAAGTTTGGGAAGTTGCTATGGTGCTCTCTGTAAACTCTTACTCTGGGTCAGAGTTCCAGCTATTTCCAAAGTCATTCGGTTTTGTCACAAGTTTGCCCGTGGGCGTACGGAAGTCATCCTTGGGGTTGCCGTCATAATCTCCACAAAGGCCGCAAAGCTTCTCTTTGTACCTATGGAATAAAACCATTTTTTGTTTCAGTTTATATATCAGAGCAAGATAAAACAGCTGATTTTTCCATTAAAACCAGCTTTATGGTATTGGCATCCACCTGAAAAATACCGAATCAATGTACGAGCATCAACTATTACTTAGATTTTTACTAACGCTGCAATCACTTTGATGTCCATGAAGTTGTTGCCATCGTAGCGAACAGTCACTCCAAAACTCATGGCCACGGTGTAATGTTTTCCAGACTTGTAGACAGAAACGTCTGCAGCTGGGTTCACAGGCAGGTTCACATTGGTCCCATTGATCTGGGGGATACACAGAGAGAAGACAGTGAAGAGACAACCACACACTTCATACAAATATGGACCACTATTACTTTATGTACAATGTTGAACCACTGCAAATGAGACATTTGAGCAGAACTTCATCAAAAAATCCTGAAGGAAGAGTTAAGAGTGAAAACATTCTGCATGGATATTGGCACTTCTACTTTCAATAGCTGTGTACTACTTGCTCCCAATATCTTACCCGCACGGTTCCTCCTTTAAGGACGTATATGGTCATTCCACGGACGTATACATGCACCGCTGATGCGTAGCTGACTCTCTGGTTCTTGTTGCGGTTCTCATTGGACACGTGGACCTCATAGTGTGGCAGACCAGTCGTGTTGCATGGTTTGGACATCAGATAGGTGCAGTTACCCATGAAGTCGTATTTCTGCTTATCAAAGGTGGTGTAGTGAGGATCACCAGTGGCAACACAGGTGGAGGTGCCTGTGGGTGAAAACAGCTTGTTACTAGATACCAAAAATTAAAGGACGTCGCACAAAATCTCAGAAACTTAATAACGTTCAGAACCAGATTTTCTTTAAAAAAAATACCTTTAGGATAACATCCAGGGACTCCATTGACCTGTCGGCACTCATCAGTGGGAGCACAGGTGTTGCCCACGCAGGAGAGAGTGTAGTTTCCAGCACAGCGACACAGCTTGGAGCAGCCATCCCCAAACACAACCTCTCCGGGCTGATGGACAAACAAGTTTGTTTGGATTTAATATCAGAAAAATAAGAAAAAGCCTACAGTAAGATAGCTTAAAGACAACAAAGGTAATATTTCTGTCTTGATTATACCTCATAGTAGTTGTTGTTTTCATCCAGACAGCCACAGTTATCAACGGCAACACACCGTTTTCCTGAAAGCACGAAGCCTGGTCTACAGAAACAGCCGCTGACACAGTTCAAAGTGCAGATACTGGAGCTAATCTTGGGCTTCTGGCAGGTGGGAACGCATGACGGACCACACTCCAAAAAGTCTGAATTAGGGGGGCAAGTCACTGTATAACAAGAGAGAATGGAGAAGTTGAGAGAGAAAAAAATGCAAGAAGAAATAAATGCAGAAATGATGAGGTAAGTTTAGTATTAAGCTACTTGTTTAAAAAAAAACATGTTTTTAAGTCTGCAAATACACCGACCACTAAGACAATCTAGGCAATGAATTAAAACGGTTTACAATTGTTTAGCTTTGAGGGTAAACACCAGAGACTAACAGAAAGATCTTCACTTATCAAATAAAAACAACTTACACTCAGCAATGGGGTAGCAGCCCAGAAGTCCTCCCTGGACGCTACACTCCTGTGAACGGGGACACTCTCCATCACTGCAGCTGACAGAGGGAGGATTGCACCTGCACTTCAGCTCACAGTTGGAGGTGTACCACTCCTCTCCAGGCTGAAAATGAAAAGAAAAAATAATCATTTAACATAGATGACAATGTACTGCATTATATCAGCTGAACTAGGAAGAGGAGAATGATATATTTTGGGGGAAATACAGAATAACCACTAATACAAATAATCACAAATAATCACTAATAAGAAAATAAACCAGTCATTGCATTGGTGTATTCACCTGGTAGTACTGGCCATTGGTGTGTTGGCATCCACAGCTGTTTTTCCTGACACACTTGCCAGCGCTGAGAAAGTATC
This sequence comes from Alosa pseudoharengus, assembly GCF_046254945.1. Classification (NCBI taxonomy): domain Eukaryota; kingdom Metazoa; phylum Chordata; class Actinopteri; order Clupeiformes; family Clupeidae; genus Alosa; species Alosa pseudoharengus. Next base: position 8,980,569 of record NW_027468680.1, read on the forward strand.
CTGGGTCACACACACACCCCTCTGCACACGGTCCACTACATCGGCCTGGGGAAGGTGTGACACAGCTAGGCTGGCAGGGTGAAGCACAGGACTCAAAGTGGCTGTTGGGAGGGCAGGTCAGGGCTGTTGATAGAAAAAAAGAAGAAAAGAATTATTATTTGCTCTCAATAAATGTACTGAACCACCAACAATATGAGGGTGATTGAGACTAACTGCAGAAGGTGCTGTTTCTCCATGATCCGATGGTGACTCCACGATCCTGACACTCATTCACATAGGCCTCTATGGCCTCACACAGGGCAGAGTGCAGTCCATCCAGCTCACACACGTCAAACATGCAGTCCTTGAAGTAGCTCTGAGGCAAATCAGAACACACACCAATATCAAACATATTGTTAGCTAAATTCAAGCACCTAAAGTGTTTTTAAGTTCTACAACAAAATTGACACTTTAAAATAAGCAATTTCTCATAATGGACGTGCTTTTACTCACGTTGGGATTAACCTTGGGGTGGCACATAGTGAATGGTCCATTGCTTTCCAGTATGAATCCACAGAGGGCAGGTTTCTCATATGTATCCTGTTTGTCTGGTGTACAACCAGGTACAGGCACCTCAGGAGATTTGATGCATCTGTGTGTACAAAATAGAATCATTGGTAGATTTGTATGGTAAATATATTAACAAGTGGCCAATGTGAATGGCTTTCTTCATATATTACTGTGGGTCTAACTACCATGTATCTGCATAAGTTAAAGTACTTCTGTATGCATAATTACATGTATATGTCATGTGTTAAAAGTTTGGGAAGTTGCTATGGTGCTCTCTGTAAACTCTTACTCTGGGTCAGAGTTCCAGCTATTTCCAAAGTCATTCGGTTTTGTCACAAGTTTGCCCGTGGGCGTACGGAAGTCATCCTTGGGGTTGCCGTCATAATCTCCACAAAGGCCGCAAAGCTTCTCTTTGTACCTATGGAATAAAACCATTTTTTGTTTCAGTTTATATATCAGAGCAAGATAAAACAGCTGATTTTTCCATTAAAACCAGCTTTATGGTATTGGCATCCACCTGAAAAATACCGAATCAATGTACGAGCATCAACTATTACTTAGATTTTTACTCACGCTGCAATCACTTTGATGTCCATGAAGTTGTTGCCATCGTAGCGAACAGTCACTCCAAAACTCATGGCCACGGTGTAATGTTTTCCAGACTTGTAGACAGAAACGTCTGCAGCTGGGTTCACAGGCAGGTTCACATTGGTCCCATTGATCTGGGGGATACACAGAGAGAAGACAGTGAAGAGACAACCACACACTTCATACAAATATGGACCACTATTACTTTATGTACAATGTTGAACCACTGCAAATGAGACATTTGAGCAGAACTTCATCAAAAAATCCTGAAGGAAGAGTTAAGAGTGAAAACATTCTGCATGGATATTGGCACTTCTACTTTCAATAGCTGTGTACTACTTGCTCCCAATATCTTACCCGCACGGTTCCTCCTTTAAGGACGTATATGGTCATTCCACGGACGTATACATGCACCGCTGATGCGTAGCTGACTCTCTGGTTCTTGTTGCGGTTCTCATTGGACACGTGGACCTCATAGTGTGGCAGACCAGTCGTGTTGCATGGTTTGGACATCAGATAGGTGCAGTTACCCATGAAGTCGTATTTCTGCTTATCAAAGGTGGTGTAGTGAGGATCACCAGTGGCAACACAGGTGGAGGTGCCTGTGGGTGAAAACAGCTTGTTACTAGATACCAAAAATTAAAGGACGTCGCACAAAATCTCAGAAACTTAATAACGTTCAGAACCAGATTTTCTTTAAAAAAAATACCTTTAGGATAACATCCAGGGACTCCATTGACCTGTCGGCACTCATCAGTGGGAGCACAGGTGTTGCCCACGCAGGAGAGAGTGTAGTTTCCAGCACAGCGACACAGCTTGGAGCAGCCATCCCCAAACACAACCTCTCCGGGCTGATGGACAAACAAGTTTGTTTGGATTTAATATCAGAAAAATAAGAAAAAGCCTACAGTAAGATAGCTTATAGACAACAAAGGTAATATTTCTGTCTTGATTATACCTCATAGTAGTTGTTGTTTTCATCCAGACAGCCACAGTTATCAACGGCAACACACCGTTTTCCTGAAAGCACGGAGCCTGGTCTACAGAAACAGCCGCTGACACAGTTCAAAGTGCAGATACTGGAGCTAATCTTGGGCTTCTGGCAGGTGGGAACGCATGACGGACCACACTCCAAAAAGTCTGAATTAGGGGGGCAAGTCACTGTATAACAAGAGAGAATGGAGAAGTTGAGAGAGAAAAAAATGCAAGAAGAAATAAATGCAGAAATGATGAGGTAAGTTTAGTATTAAGCTACTTGTTTAAGAAAACATGTTTTTAAGTCTGCAAATACACCGACCACTAAGACAATCTAGGCAATGAATTAAAACGGTTTACAATTGTTTAGCTTTGAGGGTAAACACCAGAGACTAACAGAAAGATCTTCACTTATCAAATAAAAACAACTTACACTCAGCAATGGGATAGCAGCCCAGAAGTCCTCCCTGGACGCTACACTCCTGTGAACGGGGACACTCTCCATCACTGCAGCTGACAGAGGGAGGATTGCACCTGCACTTCAGCTCACAGTTGGAGGTGTACCACTCCTCTCCAGGCTGAAAATGAAAAGAAAAAATAATCATTTAACATAGATGACAATGTACTGCATTATATCAGCTGAACTAGGAAGAGGAGAATGATATATTTTGGGGGAAATACAGAATAACCACTAATACAAATAATCACAAATAATCACTAATAAGAAAATAAACCAGTCATTGCATTGGTGTATTCACCTGGTAGTACTGGCCATTGGTGTGTTGGCATCCACAGCTGTTTTTCCTGACACACTTGCCAGCGCTGAGAAAGTATCCTGGGTCACACACACACCCCTCTGCACACGGTCCACTACATCGGCCTGGGGAAGGTGTGACACAGCTAGGCTGGCAGGGTGAAGCACAGGACTCAAAGTGGCTGTTGGGAGGGCAGGTCAGGGCTGTTGATAGAAAAAAAGAAGAAAATAATTATTATTTGTTCTCAATAAATGTACTGAACCACCAACAATATGAGGGTGATGGAGACTAACTGCAGAAGGTGCTGTTTCTCCATGATCCGATGGTGACTCCACGATCCTGACACTCATTCACATAGGCCTCTATGGCCTCACACAGGGCAGAGTGCAGTCCATCCAGCTCACACACGTCAAACATGCAGTCCTTGAAGTAGCTCTGAGGCAAATCAGAACACACACCAATATCAAACATATTGTTAGCTAAATTCAAGCACCTAAAGTGTTTTTAAGTTCTACAACAAAATTGACACTTTAAAATAAGCAATTTCTCATAATGGACGTGCTTTTACTCACGTTGGGATTAACCTTGGGGTGGCACATAGTGAATGGTCCATTGCTTTCCAGTATGAATCCACAGAGGGCAGGTTTCTCATATTTATCCTGTTTGTCTGGTGTACAACCAGGTACAGGCACCTCAGGAGATTTGATGCATCTGTGTGTACAAAATAGAATCATTGGTAGATTTGTATGGTAAATATATTAACAAGTGGCCAATGTGAATGGCTTTCTTCATATATTACTGTGGGTCTAACTACCATGTATCTGCATAAGTTAAAGTACTTCTGTATGCATAATTACATGTATATGTCATGTGTTAAAAGTTTGGGAAGTTGCTATGGTGCTCTCTGTAAACTCTTACTCTGGGTCAGAGTTCCAGCTATTTCCAAAGTCATTCGGTTTTGTCACAAGTTTGCCCGCGGGCGTACGGAAGTCATCCTTGGGGTTGCCGTCATAATCTCCACAAAGGCCGCAAAGCTTCTCTTTGTACCTATGGAATAAAACCATTTTTTGTTTCAGTTTATATATCAGAGCAAGATAAAACAGCTGATTTTTTCCAGTAAAACCAGCTTTATGGTATTGGCATCCACCTGAAAAATACCGAATCAATGTACGAGCATCAACTATTACTTAGATTTTTACTCACGCTGCAATCACTTTGATGTCCATTAAGTTGTTGCCATCGTAGCGAACAGTCACTCCAAAACTCATGGCCACGGTGTAATGTTTTCCAGACTTGTAGACAGAAACGTCTGCAGCTGGGTTCACAGGCAGGTTCACATTGGTCCCATTGATCTGGGGGATACACAGAGAGAAGACAGTGAAGAGACAACCACACACTTCATACAAATATGGACCACTATTACTTTATGTACAATGTTGAACCACTGCAAATGAGACATTTGAGCAGAACTTCATCAAAAAATCCTGAAGGAAGAGTTAAGAGTGAAAACATTCTGCATGGATATTGGCACTTCTACTTTCAATAGCTGTGTACTACTTGCTCCCAATATCTTACCCGCACGGTTCCTCCTTTAAGGACGTATATGGTCATTCCACGGACGTATACATGCACCGCTGATGCGTAGCTGACTCTCTGGTTCTTGTTGCGGTTCTCATTGGACACGTGGACCTCATAGTGTGGCAGACCAGTCGTGTTGCATGGTTTGGACATCAGATAGGTGCAGTTGCCCATGAAGTCGTATTTCTGCTTATCAAAGGTGGTGTAGTGAAGATCACCAGTGGCAACACAGGTGGAGGTGCCTGTGGGTGAAAACAGCTTGTTACTAGATACCAAAAATTAAAGGACGTCGCACAAAATCTCAGAAACTTAATAACGTTCAGAACCAGATTTTCTTTAAAAAAAATACCTTTAGGATAACATCCAGGGACTCCATTGACCTGTCGGCACTCATCAGTGGGAGCACAGGTGTTGCCCACGCAGGAGAGAGTGTAGTTTCCAGCACAGCGACACAGCTTGGAGCAGCCATCCCCAAACACAACCTCTCCGGGCTGATGGACAAACAAGTTTGTTTGGATTTAATATCAGAAAAATAAGAAAAAGCCTACAGTAAGATAGCTTAAAGACAACAAAGGTAATATTTCTGTCTTGATTATACCTCATAGTAGTTGTTGTTTTCATCCAGACAGCCACAGTTATCAACGGCAACACACCGTTTTCCTGAAAGCACGAAGCCTGGTCTACAGAAACAGCCGCTGACACAGTTCAAAGTGCAGATACTGGAGCTAATCTTGGGCTTCTGGCAGGTGGGAACGCATGACGGACCACACTCCAAAAAGTCTGAATTAGGGGGGCAAGTCACTGTATAACAAGAGAGAATGGAGAAGTTGAGAGAGAAAAAAATGCAAGAAGAAATAAATGCAGAAATGATGAGGTAAGTTTAGTATTAAGCTACTTGTTTAAAAAAAAACATGTTTTTAAGTCTGCAAATACACCGACCACTAAGACAATCTAGGCAATGAATTAAAACAGTTTACAATTGTTTAGCTTTGAGGGTAAACACCAGAGACTAACAGAAAGATCTTCACTTATCAAATAAAAACAACTTACACTCAGCAATGGGGTAGCAGCCCAGAAGTCCTCCCTGGACGCTACACTCCTGTGAACGGGGACACTCTCCTTTACTGCAGCTGACAGAGGGAGGATTGCACCTGCACTTCAGCTCACAGTTGGAGGTGTACCACTCCTCTCCAGGCTGAAAATGAAAAGAAAAAATAATCATTTAACATAGATGACAATGTACTGCATTATATCAGCTGAACTAGGAAGAGGAGAATGATATATTTTGGGGGAAATACAGAATAACCACTAATACAAATAATCACAAATAATCACTAATAAGAAAATAAACCAGTCATTGCATTGGTGTATTCACCTGGTAGTACTGGCCATTGGTGTGTTGGCATCCACAGCTGTTTTTCCTGATACACTTGCCAGCGCTGAGAAAGTATCCTGGGTCACACACACACCCCTCTGCACACGGTCCACTACATCGGCCTGGGGAAGGTGTGACACAGCTAGGCTGGCAGGGTGAAGCACAGGACTCAAAGTGGCTGTTGGGAGGGCAGGTCAGGGCTGTTGATAGAAAAAAAGAAGAAAATAATTATTATTTGTTCTCAATAAATGTACTGAACCACCAACAATATGAGGGTGATGGAGACTAACTGCAGAAGGTGCTGTTTCTCCATGATCCGATGGTGACTCCACGATCCTGACACTCATTCACATAGGCCTCTATGGCCTCACACAGGGCAGAGTGCAGTCCATCCAGCTCACACACGTCAAACATGCAGTCCTTGAAGTAGCTCTGAGGCAAATCAGAACACACACCAATATCAAACATATTGTTAGCTAAATTCAAGCACCTAAAGTGTTTTTAAGTTCTACAACAAAATTGACACTTTAAAATAAGCAATTTCTCATAATGGACGTGCTTTTACTCACGTTGGGATTAACCTTGGGGTGGCACATAGTGAATGGTCCATTGCTTTCCAGTATGAATCCACAGAGGGCAGGTTTCTCATATTTATCCTGTTTGTCTGGTGTACAACCAGGTACAGGCACCTCAGGAGATTTGATGCATCTGTGTGTACAAAATAGAATCATTGGTAGATTTGTATGGTAAATATATTAACAAGTGGCCAATGTGAATGGCTTTCTTCATATATTACTGTGGGTCTAACTACCATGTATCTGCATAAGTTAAAGTACTTCTGTATGCATAATTACATGTATATGTCATGTGTTAAAAGTTTGGGAAGTTGCTATGGTGCTCTCTGTAAACTCTTACTCTGGGTCAGAGTTCCAGCTATTTCCAAAGTCATTCGGTTTTGTCACAAGTTTGCCCGCGGGCGTACGGAAGTCATCCTTGGGGTTGCCGTCATAATCTCCACAAAGGCCGCAAAGCTTCTCTTTGTACCTATGGAATAAAACCATTTTTTGTTTCAGTTTATATATCAGAGCAAGATAAAACAGCTGATTTTTTCCAGTAAAACCAGCTTTATGGTATTGGCATCCACCTGAAAAATACCGAATCAATGTACGAGCATCAACTATTACTTAGATTTTTACTCACGCTGCAATCACTTTGATGTCCATTAAGTTGTTGCCATCGTAGCGAACAGTCACTCCAAAACTCATGGCCACGGTGTAATGTTTTCCAGACTTGTAGACAGAAACGTCTGCAGCTGGGTTCACAGGCAGGTTCACATTGGTCCCATTGATCTGGGGGATACACAGAGAGAAGACAGTGAAGAGACAACCACACACTTCATACAAATATGGACCACTATTACTTTATGTACAATGTTGAACCACTGCAAATGAGACATTTGAGCAGAACTTCATCAAAAAATCCTGAAGGAAGAGTTAAGAGTGAAAACATTCTGCATGGATATTGGCACTTCTACTTTCAATAGCTGTGTACTACTTGCTCCCAATATCTTACCCGCACGGTTCCTCCTTTAAGGACGTATATGGTCATTCCACGGACGTATACATGCACCGCTGATGCGTAGCTGACTCTCTGGTTCTTGTTGCGGTTCTCATTGGACACGTGGACCTCATAGTGTGGCAGACCAGTCGTGTTGCATGGTTTGGACATCAGATAGGTGCAGTTGCCCATGAAGTCGTATTTCTGCTTATCAAAGGTGGTGTAGTGAAGATCACCAGTGGCAACACAGGTGGAGGTGCCTGTGGGTGAAAACAGCTTGTTACTAGATACCAAAAATTAAAGGACGTCGCACAAAATCTCAGAAACTTAATAACGTTCAGAACCAGATTTTCTTTAAAAAAAATACCTTTAGGATAACATCCAGGGACTCCATTGACCTGTCGGCACTCATCAGTGGGAGCACAGGTGTTGCCCACGCAGGAGAGAGTGTAGTTTCCAGCACAGCGACACAGCTTGGAGCAGCCATCCCCAAACACAACCTCTCCGGGCTGATGGACAAACAAGTTTGTTTGGATTTAATATCAGAAAAATAAGAAAAAGCCTACAGTAAGATAGCTTAAAGACAACAAAGGTAATATTTCTGTCTTGATTATACCTCATAGTAGTTGTTGTTTTCATCCAGACAGCCACAGTTATCAACGGCAACACACCGTTTTCCTGAAAGCACGAAGCCTGGTCTACAGAAACAGCCGCTGACACAGTTCAAAGTGCAGATACTGGAGCTAATCTTGGGCTTCTGGCAGGTGGGAACGCATGACGGACCACACTCCAAAAAGTCTGAATTAGGGGGGCAAGTCACTGTATAACAAGAGAGAATGGAGAAGTTGAGAGAGAAAAAAATGCAAGAAGAAATAAATGCAGAAATGATGAGGTAAGTTTAGTATTAAGCTACTTGTTTAAAAAAAAACATGTTTTTAAGTCTGCAAATACACCGACCACTAAGACAATCTAGGCAATGAATTAAAACAGTTTACAATTGTTTAGCTTTGAGGGTAAACACCAGAGACTAACAGAAAGATCTTCACTTATCAAATAAAAACAACTTACACTCAGCAATGGGGTAGCAGCCCAGAAGTCCTCCCTGGACGCTACACTCCTGTGAACGGGGACACTCTCCTTTACTGCAGCTGACAGAGGGAGGATTGCACCTGCACTTCAGCTCACAGTTGGAGGTGTACCACTCCTCTCCAGGCTGAAAATGAAAAGAAAAAATAATCATTTAACATAGATGACAATGTACTGCATTATATCAGCTGAACTAGGAAGAGGAGAATGATATATTTTGGGGGAAATACAGAATAACCACTAATACAAATAATCACAAATAATCACTAATAAGAAAATAAACCAGTCATTGCATTGGTGTATTCACCTGGTAGTACTGGCCATTGGTGTGTTGGCATCCACAGCTGTTTTTCCTGATACACTTGCCAGCGCTGAGAAAGTATCCTGGGTCACACACACACCCCTCTGCACACGGTCCACTACATCGGCCTGGGGAAGGTGTGACACAGCTAGGCTGGCAGGGTGAAGCACAGGACTCAAAGTGGCTGTTGGGAGGGCAGGTCAGGGCTGTTGATAGAAAAAAAGAAGAAAATAATTATTATTTGCTCTCAATAAATGTACTGAACCACCAACAATATGAGGGTGATTGAGACTAACTGCAGAAGGTGCTGTTTCTCCATGATCCGATGGTGACTCCACGATCCTGACACTCATTCACATAGGCCTCTATGGCCTCACACAGGGCAGAGTGCAGTCCATCCAGCTCACACACGTCAAACATGCAGTCCTTGAAGTAGCTCTGAGGCAAATCAGAACACACACCAATATCAAACATATTGTTAGCTAAATTCAAGCACCTAAAGTGTTTTTAAGTTCTACAACAAAATTGACACTTTAAAATAAGCAATTTCTCATAATGGACGTGCTTTTACTCACGTTGGGATTAACCTTGGGGTGGCACATAGTGAATGGTCCATTGCTTTCCAGTATGAATCCACAGAGGGCAGGTTTCTCATATTTATCCTGTTTGTCTGGTGTACAACCAGGTACAGGCACCTCAGGAGATTTGATGCATCTGTGTGTACAAAATAGAATCATTGGTAGATTTGTATGGTAAATATATTAACAAGTGGCCAATGTGAATGGCTTTCTTCATATATTACTGTGGGTCTAACTACCATGTATCTGCATAAGTTAAAGTACTTCTGTATGCATAATTACATGTATATGTCATGTGTTAAAAGTTTGGGAAGTTGCTATGGTGCTCTCTGTAAACTCTTACTCTGGGTCAGAGTTCCAGCTATTTCCAAAGTCATTCGGTTTTGTCACAAGTTTGCCCGCGGGCGTACGGAAGTCATCCTTGGGGTTGCCGTCATAATCTCCACAAAGGCCGCAAAGCTTCTCTTTGTACCTATGGAATAAAACCATTTTTTGTTTCAGTTTATATATCAGAGCAAGATAAAACAGCTGATTTTTTCCAGTAAAACCAGCTTTATGGTATTGGCATCCACCTGAAAAATACCGAATCAATGTACGAGCATCAACTATTACTTAGATTTTTACTCACGCTGCAATCACTTTGATGTCCATTAAGTTGTTGCCATCGTAGCGAACAGTCACTCCAAAACTCATGGCCACGGTGTAATGTTTTCCAGACTTGTAGACAGAAACGTCTGCAGCTGGGTTCACAGGCAGGTTCACATTGGTCCCATTGATCTGGGGGATACACAGAGAGAAGACAGTGAAGAGACAACCACACACTTCATACAAATATGGACCACTATTACTTTATGTACAATGTTGAACCACTGCAAATGAGACATTTGAGCAGAACTTCATCAAAAAATCCTGAAGGAAGAGTTAAGAGTGAAAACATTCTGCATGGATATTGGCACTTCTACTTTCAATAGCTGTGTACTACTTGCTCCCAATATCTTACCCGCACGGTTCCTCCTTTAAGGACGTATATGGTCATTCCACGGACGTATACATGCACCGCTGATGCGTAGCTGACTCTCTGGTTCTTGTTGCGGTTCTCATTGGACACGTGGACCTCATAGTGTGGCAGACCAGTCGTGTTGCATGGTTTGGACATCAGATAGGTGCAGTTGCCCATGAAGTCGTATTTCTGCTTATCAAAGGTGGTGTAGTGAAGATCACCAGTGGCAACACAGGTGGAGGTGCCTGTGGGTGAAAACAGCTTGTTACTAGATACCAAAAATTAAAGGACGTCGCACAAAATCTCAGAAACTTAATAACGTTCAGAACCAGATTTTCTTTAAAAAAAATACCTTTAGGATAACATCCAGGGACTCCATTGACCTGTCGGCACTCATCAGTGGGAGCACAGGTGTTGCCCACGCAGGAGAGAGTGTAGTTTCCAGCACAGCGACACAGCTTGGAGCAGCCATCCCCAAACACAACCTCTCCGGGCTGATGGACAAACAAGTTTGTTTGGATTTAATATCAGAAAAATAAGAAAAAGCCTACAGTAAGATAGCTTAAAGACAACAAAGGTAATATTTCTGTCTTGATTATACCTCATAGTAGTTGTTGTTTTCATCCAGACAGCCACAGTTATCAACGGCAACACACCGTTTTCCTGAAAGCACGAAGCCTGGTCTACAGAAACAGCCGCTGACACAGTTCAAAGTGCAGATACTGGAGCTAATCTTGGGCTTCTGGCAGGTGGGAACGCATGACGGACCACACTCCAAAAAGTCTGAATTAGGGGGGCAAGTCACTGTATAACAAGAGAGAATGGAGAAGTTGAGAGAGAAAAAAATGCAAGAAGAAATAAATGCAGAAATGATGAGGTAAGTTTAGTATTAAGCTACTTGTTTAAGAAAACATGTTTTTAAGTCTGCAAATACACCGACCACTAAGACAATCTAGGCAATGAATTAAAACGGTTTACAATTGTTTAGCTTTGAGGGTAAACACCAGAGACTAACAGAAAGATCTTCACTTATCAAATAAAAACAACTTACACTCAGCAATGGGGTAGCAGCCCAGAAGTCCTCCCTGGACGCTACACTCCTGTGAACGGGGACACTCTCCATCACTGCAGCTGACAGAGGGAGGATTGCACCTGCACTTCAGCTCACAGTTGGAGGTGTACCACTCCTCTCCAGGCTGAAAATGAAAAGAAAAAATAATCATTTAACATAGATGACAATGTACTGCATTATATCAGCTGAACTAGGAAGAGGAGAATGATACATTTTGGGGGAAATACAGAATAACCACTAATACAAATAATCACAAATAATCACTAATAAGAAAATAAACCAGTCATTGCATTGGTGTATTCACCTGGTAGTACTGGCCATTGGTGTGTTGGCATCCACAGCTGTTTTTCCTGACACACTTGCCAGCGCTGAGAAAGTATCCTGGGTCACACACACACCCCTCTGCACACGGTCCACTACATCGGCCTGGGGAAGGTGTGACACAGCTAGGCTGGCAGGGTGAAGCACAGGACTCAAAGTGGCTGTTGGGAGGGCAGGTCAGGGCTGTTGATAGAAAAAAAGAAGAAAATAATTATTATTTGTTCTCAATAAATGTACTGAACCACCAACAATATGAGGGTGATGGAGACTAACTGCAGAAGGTGCTGTTTCTCCATGATCCGATGGTGACTCCACGATCCTGACACTCATTCACATAGGCCTCTATGGCCTCACACAGGGCAGAGTGCAGTCCATCCAGCTCACACACGTCAAACATGCAGTCCTTGAAGTAGCTCTGAGGCAAATCAGAACACACACCAATATCAAACATATTGTTAGCTAAATTCAAGCACCTAAAGTGTTTTTAAGTTCTACAACAAAATTGACACTTTAAAATAAGCAATTTCTCATAATGGACGTGCTTTTACTCACGTTGGGATTAACCTTGGGGTGGCACATAGTGAATGGTCCATTGCTTTCCAGTATGAATCCACAGAGGGCAGGTTTCTCATATTTATCCTGTTTGTCTGGTGTACAACCAGGTACAGGCACCTCAGGAGATTTGATGCATCTGTGTGTACAAAATAGAATCATTGGTAGATTTGTATGGTAAATATATTAACAAGTGGCCAATGTGAATGGCTTTCTTCATATATTACTGTGGGTCTAACTACCATGTATCTGCATAAGTTAAAGTACTTCTGTATGCATAATTACATGTATATGTCATGTGTTAAAAGTTTGGGAAGTTGCTATGGTGCTCTCTGTAAACTCTTACTCTGGGTCAGAGTTCCAGCTATTTCCAAAGTCATTCGGTTTTGTCACAAGTTTGCCCGCGGGCGTACGGAAGTCATCCTTGGGGTTGCCGTCATAATCTCCACAAAGGCCGCAAAGCTTCTCTTTGTACCTATGGAATAAAACCATTTTTTGTTTCAGTTTATATATCAGAGCAAGATAAAACAGCTGATTTTTTCCAGTAAAACCAGCTTTATGGTATTGGCATCCACCTGAAAAATACCGAATCAATGTACGAGCATCAACTATTACTTAGATTTTTACTCACGCTGCAATCACTTTGATGTCCATTAAGTTGTTGCCATCGTAGCGAACAGTCACTCCAAAACTCATGGCCACGGTGTAATGTTTTCCAGACTTGTAGACAGAAACGTCTGCAGCTGGGTTCACAGGCAGGTTCACATTGGTCCCATTGATCTGGGGGATACACAGAGAGAAGACAGTGAAGAGACAACCACACACTTCATACAAATATGGACCACTATTACTTTATGTACAATGTTGAACCACTGCAAATGAGACATTTGAGCAGAACTTCATCAAAAAATCCTGAAGGAAGAGTTAAGAGTGAAAACATTCTGCATGGATATTGGCACTTCTACTTTCAATAGCTGTGTACTACTTGCTCCCAATATCTTACCCGCACGGTTCCTCCTTTAAGGACGTATATGGTCATTCCACGGACGTATACATGCACCGCTGATGCGTAGCTGACTCTCTGGTTCTTGTTGCGGTTCTCATTGGACACGTGGACCTCATAGTGTGGCAGACCAGTCGTGTTGCATGGTTTGGACATCAGATAGGTGCAGTTGCCCATGAAGTCGTATTTCTGCTTATCAAAGGTGGTGTAGTGAAGATCACCAGTGGCAACACAGGTGGAGGTGCCTGTGGGTGAAAACAGCTTGTTACTAGATACCAAAAATTAAAGGACGTCGCACAAAATCTCAGAAACTTAATAACGTTCAGAACCAGATTTTCTTTAAAAAAAATACCTTTAGGATAACATCCAGGGACTCCATTGACCTGTCGGCACTCATCAGTGGGAGCACAGGTGTTGCCCACGCAGGAGAGAGTGTAGTTTCCAGCACAGCGACACAGCTTGGAGCAGCCATCCCCAAACACAACCTCTCCGGGCTGATGGACAAACAAGTTTGTTTGGATTTAATATCAGAAAAATAAGAAAAAGCCTACAGTAAGATAGCTTAAAGACAACAAAGGTAATATTTCTGTCTTGATTATACCTCATAGTAGTTGTTGTTTTCATCCAGACAGCCACAGTTATCAACGGCAACACACCGTTTTCCTGAAAGCACGAAGCCTGGTCTACAGAAACAGCCGCTGACACAGTTCAAAGTGCAGATACTGGAGCTAATCTTGGGCTTCTGGCAGGTGGGAACGCATGACGGACCACACTCCAAAAAGTCTGAATTAGGGGGGCAAGTCACTGTATAACAAGAGAGAATGGAGAAGTTGAGAGAGAAAAAAATGCAAGAAGAAATAAATGCAGAAATGATGAGGTAAGTTTAGTATTAAGCTACTTGTTTAAGAAAACATGTTTTTAAGTCTGCAAATACACCGACCACTAAGACAATCTAGGCAATGAATTAAAACGGTTTACAATTGTTTAGCTTTGAGGGTAAACACCAGAGACTAACAGAAAGATCTTCACTTATCAAATAAAAACAACTTACACTCAGCAATGGGGTAGCAGCCCAGAAGTCCTCCCTGGACGCTACACTCCTGTGAACGGGGACACTCTCCATCACTGCAGCTGACAGAGGGAGGATTGCACCTGCACTTCAGCTCACAGTTGGAGGTGTACCACTCCTCTCCAGGCTGAAAATGAAAAGAAAAAATAATCATTTAACATAGATGACAATGTACTGCATTATATCAGCTGAACTAGGAAGAGGAGAATGATATATTTTGGGGGAAATACAGAATAACCACTAATACAAATAATCACAAATAATCACTAATAAGAAAATAAACCAGTCATTGCATTGGTGTATTCACCTGGTAGTACTGGCCATTGGTGTGTTGGCATCCACAGCTGTTTTTCCTGACACACTTGCCAGCGCTGAGAAAGTATCCTGGGTCACACACACACCCCTCTGCACACGGTCCACTACATCGGCCTGGGGAAGGTGTGACACAGCTAGGCTGGCAGGGTGAAGCACAGGACTCAAAGTGGCTGTTGGGAGGGCAGGTCAGGGCTGTTGATAGAAAAAAAGAAGAAAATAATTATTATTTGTTCTCAATAAATGTACTGAACCACCAACAATATGAGGGTGATGGAGACTAACTGCAGAAGGTGCTGTTTCTCCATGATCCGATGGTGACTCCACGATCCTGACACTCATTCACATAGGCCTCTATGGCCTCACACAGGGCAGAGTGCAGTCCATCCAGCTCACACACGTCAAACATGCAGTCCTTGAAGTAGCTCTGAGGCAAATCAGAACACACACCAATATCAAACATATTGTTAGCTAAATTCAAGCACCTAAAGTGTTTTTAAGTTCTACAACAAAATTGACACTTTAAAATAAGCAATTTCTCATAATGGACGTGCTTTTACTCACGTTGGGATTAACCTTGGGGTGGCACATAGTGAATGGTCCATTGCTTTCCAGTATGAATCCACAGAGGGCAGGTTTCTCATATTTATCCTGTTTGTCTGGTGTACAACCAGGTACAGGCACCTCAGGAGATTTGATGCATCTGTGTGTACAAAATAGAATCATTGGTAGATTTGTATGGTAAATATATTAACAAGTGGCCAATGTGAATGGCTTTCTTCATATATTACTGTGGGTCTAACTACCATGTATCTGCATAAGTTAAAGTACTTCTGTATGCATAATTACATGTATATGTCATGTGTTAAAAGTTTGGGAAGTTGCTATGGTGCTCTCTGTAAACTCTTACTCTGGGTCAGAGTTCCAGCTATTTCCAAAGTCATTCGGTTTTGTCACAAGTTTGCCCGCGGGCGTACGGAAGTCATCCTTGGGGTTGCCGTCATAATCTCCACAAAGGCCGCAAAGCTTCTCTTTGTACCTATGGAATAAAACCATTTTTTGTTTCAGTTTATATATCAGAGCAAGATAAAACAGCTGATTTTTTCCAGTAAAACCAGCTTTATGGTATTGGCATCCACCTGAAAAATACCGAATCAATGTACGAGCATCAACTATTACTTAGATTTTTACTCACGCTGCAATCACTTTGATGTCCATTAAGTTGTTGCCATCGTAGCGAACAGTCACTCCAAAACTCATGGCCACGGTGTAATGTTTTCCAGACTTGTAGACAGAAACGTCTGCAGCTGGGTTCACAGGCAGGTTCACATTGGTCCCATTGATCTGGGGGATACACAGAGAGAAGACAGTGAAGAGACAACCACACACTTCATACAAATATGGACCACTATTACTTTATGTACAATGTTGAACCACTGCAAATGAGACATTTGAGCAGAACTTCATCAAAAAATCCTGAAGGAAGAGTTAAGAGTGAAAACATTCTGCATGGATATTGGCACTTCTACTTTCAATAGCTGTGTACTACTTGCTCCCAATATCTTACCCGCACGGTTCCTCCTTTAAGGACGTATATGGTCATTCCACGGACGTATACATGCACCGCTGATGCGTAGCTGACTCTCTGGTTCTTGTTGCGGTTCTCATTGGACACGTGGACCTCATAGTGTGGCAGACCAGTCGTGTTGCATGGTTTGGACATCAGATAGGTGCAGTTGCCCATGAAGTCGTATTTCTGCTTATCAAAGGTGGTGTAGTGAAGATCACCAGTGGCAACACAGGTGGAGGTGCCTGTGGGTGAAAACAGCTTGTTACTAGATACCAAAAATTAAAGGACGTCGCACAAAATCTCAGAAACTTAATAACGTTCAGAACCAGATTTTCTTTAAAAAAAATACCTTTAGGATAACATCCAGGGACTCCATTGACCTGTCGGCACTCATCAGTGGGAGCACAGGTGTTGCCCACGCAGGAGAGAGTGTAGTTTCCAGCACAGCGACACAGCTTGGAGCAGCCATCCCCAAACACAACCTCTCCGGGCTGATGGACAAACAAGTTTGTTTGGATTTCATATCAGAAAAATAAGAAAAAGCCTACAGTAAGATAGCTTAAAGACAACAAAGGTAATATTTCTGTCTTGATTATACCTCATAGTAGTTGTTGTTTTCATCCAGACAGCCACAGTTATCAACGGCAACACACCGTTTTCCTGAAAGCACGAAGCCTGGTCTACAGAAACAGCCGCTGACACAGTTCAAAGTGCAGATACTGGAGCTAATCTTGGGCTTCTGGCAGGTGGGAACGCATGACGGACCACACTCCAAAAAGTCTGAATTAGGGGGGCAAGTCACTGTATAACAAGAGAGAATGGAGAAGTTGAGAGAGAAAAAAATGCAAGAAGAAATAAATGCAGAAATGATGAGGTAAGTTTAGTATTAAGCTACTTGTTTAAAAAAAAACATGTTTTTAAGTCTGCAAATACACCGACCACTAAGACAATCTAGGCAATGAATTAAAACAGTTTACAATTGTTTAGCTTTGAGGGTAAACATCAGAAACTAACAGAAAGGTTCTTCTTGTTAGTAGAAATGGACAAAAAAACGAATAAAATATGAATGTAGTTGAAATAGCCTACAAGATATACCTGTATCTACACAGGTTTGGGAGTTTCATTTGAAATGAAATAGGTACATAATGCTGTGTACCAGTACAGCAGTGCCGGCATGAAAGCTAGCAGCCTGGGCTTTTAGCTCGATTGTCAATACGCTCGACTCCCGATCTGAGGTGCTGCTATTCCCGAGTACAAAGTCCGGGCATGTGCAGGGCTAAACCGCGCAGATTCAACAAAACTCCGGTTACATAAGTCTATGTGAGAAATTATTTTTAGTTGTTAATTAATATATCAGAGTATTTTACTTAATTTCTAAGTATATCAATCCTGGAAGAATAAAAAAACATAAGAAGCCTTGGAATAACAGTACAGTGCATTTTTCATTCTCGCCTGCAAAGTCTCGCTGCAAAAATAAACGCTTCCCAATTTGTCTTAATTTCCTACTCCATCCCCTACTTTTGCAATGTTTGTGTATGTTATTGAGTGTGTGTATGTGTATGGTATAAAATTCTCGCCAAAAGTTTTCTGTACCTGTACCAAAGTTTTGTGCTTGTAAGAATATTTTGTGCTCGTAAAAATGATTTGTGTACATGTAAAAATAATTTGTATCTGTAAAAATATTTTGTGCATGTAAAAATGGTTTGTACATCTTCAAATCCGTTTTCTCACTGTGTAGAATTTTTTTTTGTGAATTTGCGAACGATATTTGCACGCACGGATTTTCCATTTGCAAGTGCGCATCTGTTTTCTACAGACATGAAACAGATCTACGGGTACGAAACGAATGTACAAGTACAAAACTTTTTTACAAATTTTCCCAAAACAGCCAATCACAGCACTGCTTACTGAACGGCCAGTCAGCCGATCAGCTCGCTTCTTTAATTCTGAAACGCTGGACATAGAAAATACAGCTCTTGGTACATCCATGTAAACACCACAGTTCAGAAGAGGTGAAACACTTAAAAAAGAAGAGCTATCTTAGCTAACAAGCAAACAGCTCAACTTAACTATTCCTTCCCTACTATGAATCTAATATCATTAAGTAGAACTAATAAAATTCAGATCATTAGTATTATTATTAATGATATAATTGTTGTGTATAGTTATTGTGTTAGTGTTTTCCGACTAGTCATTCCTCCCTTTGTATTTCCCACGTTAATGTGCGGTGCTTTCACGTAACGTTAGCAGAGACAGTTGATAGTATCTTTGACGTTAGCTTAGCCCAGCCAATACTAGCCCAGTTAGCTGCCATTACCTATTGTTACCTTCTAATTACCTATCCAGTGCTCGCGTTTTAAACTATACTGTTTATTAGTTCTAGTTAATGATATTAGATTCATAGTAGGGAAGGAATAGAGTTAAGTTGAGCTGTTTGCTTGTTAGCTAAGTTAGCTTGTTACCTAAGCTAGCTAGAACATAACAGTTACTGCTACATGACCAAAAAAGTTCAGGGTGGCTTTAGGCTGACTCCCTTCCCTCCCTCCCTTTGTATTTCCCATGTTATATGTGCGGTGCTTTCACGTAACGTTAGCAGAGACAGTTGATAAAAGCAGTATCTTTGACGTTAGCTTAGCCCAGCCAATACTTGTTTCACCTCTTCTGACTGTAGTGTTTACATGGATGTACCCAGAGATGTCCAGCGTTTCAGAATTAAAGAAGTGAGCTGATCGGCTGACTGTCCGTTCAGTAAGCAGTGCTGTGATTGGCTGTTTTGGGAAAATTTGTAAAAAAGTTTTGTACTTGTAAATTCGTTTCGTACCCGTAGATCGATCTGTTTCATGTCTGTAGAAAACAGATGCGCACTTGCAAATGGAAAATCCGTGCGTGCAAAAATCGTTCGCAAATTCACAAACATTTTTTCTACACAGTGACAAAACGGATTTGAAGATGTACAAACCATTTTTGCATGCACAAAATATTTTTACAGATACAAATATTTACACAAATATTTTTTACGAGCACAAAATATTCTTACAAGCACAAAACTTTGGTACAGGTACAGAAAACTTTTGGCGAGAATTTTATACCATATATGTGTGTGTTTGCTTTTGTGTATATGTGTGGTTCTCTGTGTTTGTGTGTGTGTGTGTGTGTGTGTGTGAAGGGGGTGATGGGGTGTGTGTATGAGTGTGTGTTTATGTGTCGTTTTGTGTGTATGTGTGTGCACGCTTGTGTGTGTATGCCTGCATGCATGCATGCATGTGTGTCTGTGTGTGTGTGTGTGTGTATGTGTGTGTATCATTATGCCTTCATCTCCTACTTCATCCTTTACTCTTGCAACTTTTGTGTATGTAAATGAGTGTGTGCATGTGTGTGTTTGCTTTTGTGTGTGCTTCTCTGCCAACAACACATAAAGAGATCTCATATATATGTCCCAGTTGTGACGAATAATCAGTGTGACAGTAAAGTGTGTGCAAACAAGTGTGTGTGTGTGTGTGTGTTCGCTTGTGTGTGTGTGTGTGTTTAAGTGTGTTTGTGTGTATGCGTGCGTGTGTTTTTATGTGTGTTTTATTAAGTGTGTGAGTATATGTGTGTGTTTAAGTGTGTAAGTATATGTGTTAGTATATGTGTGCATGTCTGTGTGTGAGCATGCCTGTGTGTGTGCATGTGCATGTGTGAGTGAGCGTGTATGTGTGTGTCTGTTCAGTGTGTGCAACCCTTCGCTCAACACCAACATCTACACCGCCGATTGGTGTACAGTCACTAAATCTACACATAAATTAATTTCTTGTATGCTTTTGCTTTTTCATTTTAACTAGGTGGTGCTATACCGCATATGAATGGTTATGGGATGGGTTGAGATGGTCCCATGAGACCAACATACAAAACAATTTGGTCACCCTAAATATTCACCGAAAACTGTGTCTGTTCTACCCTCATTTTGGGGCTGTGCGGCGCGTGAGTGACAGATCAAAACGAAAATCATCAACAAAACTGATTAAACCTATATGACTGGCATTTCACTAGTGTAGTGGTCATAATAAACTGTGTGACACATGAGATATCTTTCTTTTTTTATATCTTTTGTCCTCTGACAACTGCAAATAATCCTGCAGACAAAGGTGAGAATTTAGCTGATATAGATGCTAACCACAGAACCGAACTACTATCCAAAAGGAATTTCAAATACACAGGAGAGATCAATTCTTTCTGCTATAGGTAGGGGATTTCACACAACGGCCAATCATCAACCAAACCTATGTACCGTCAAAACCAAAATCACCAGCAACAGAACAACCTTCGAGAGCATTTCATTGGGGTTATCAAGAAGGCACGGTCAAGAGGTGGTCATGAACAGAGAAGCTAACATAAGGCAAGTTGTCACCCTTGTTGTCTCACCGTGATGAACAGGTGATATATGTAAGATAAATGCAGAGACTAAATTTCCCTCACAGGATCAAAAGAGTATATATACTTAAAAGATACTGATACAGTAGAATCATGCAGTAACAATTCATGTAGTTGTGTCATCAGCTATAGGGTGTTCAGTTAGATGTTGTACCAGATGCTGATGTAGTGACAGCGTCAGATGTTGTAGTATCCTCTGATGTTGTTGTGGCAACATCAGCTGTTGTAGAAGTGGACGTAGAAGCTGAAGTAGTTGTAGGATTAGATGTAGTTGTAACAGGTGCTGTTGAGATGTCAAGAGAGTCTGTAGATGTTGCAGATTGTGATGTTGACACAGCAGCTGGAGTTGTTGAAGAGGCAGAGGTTGTGGCAATAGATGTAGATGGGCTTATTGTACCAGCATCTGTTGTAGAGGGTCCAACTGTTGTTGTTTCTTCTTTTGTTGTAGATTCAGATGTTGTAACAGGGTATGTAGAGGGTGCATTTGTCGTAGATTTAGATGTTGCCTCTGTATTAGCTGTTGATGTAGCAATAGGGGTAGATATAGCATCTGCTAATGTAGTTGTAGCTGCTGACATTGTGGCAGTTATGTCAGTGACTGTTGTTGTCAAAGGTGCATGTGTGGTGGTATCTGCTGTTGTTGCAGAGATAGATGTTGTAACAGGTGTGGAAGAAGGGGCATATGTGGTAGTATCTGCTGTTGTTGCAGAGAAAGATGTCGTAACAGGTGTTGAAGAAGGTGCATATGTGGTAGTATCTGCTGTTGTTGCAGAGACAGATGTTGTAACAGGTGTTGAAGAAGGTCCATATGTGGTAGTATCTGCTGTTATTGCAGGGATGGATGTTGTAACAGGTGTTGAAGAAGGGGCATATGTGGTAGTGCCTGCTGTTATTGCAGGGATGGATGTTGTAACAGGTGTTGAAGAAGGGGCATATGTGGTAGTGCCTGCTGTTATTGCAGGGATGGATGTTGTAACAGGTGTTGAAGAAGGGGCATATGTGGTAGTGCCTGATGTTATTGCAGGGATGGATGTTGTAACAGGTGTTGAAGAAGGTCCATATGTGGTAGTGCCTGCTGTAATTGCAGGGATGGATGTTGTAACAGGTGTTGAAGAAGGTCCATATGTGGTAGTGCCTTCTGTTATTGCAGGGATGGATGTTGTAACAGGTGTTGAAGAAGGGGCATATGTGGTAGTGCCTGCTGTTATTGCAGGGATGGATGTTGTAACAGGTGTTGAAGAAGGGGCATATGTGGTAGTATCTGCTGTTGTTGCAGGGATAGATGTTGTAACAGGTGTTGAAGAAGGGGCATATGTGGTAGTATCTGCTGTTGTTGCAGGGATAGATGTTGAAACAGGTGTTGAAGAAGGGGCATATGTGGTAGTATCTGCTGTAGTAGTTGGGATTACAGTTGTGACGGATGCTGATGAAGTTATTGGACCAGATGTTGTAGCAGCTGCTGATGTAGATGGTGGTGGTGTTATAGTGGATGTAGGAGCTGTTGTTGAGGTCTGTAATGGCGCTGTAACAGGAAGAGAACATGTTACTGCTGTAGTGTTAGTGGTGAATGATGAAGGTTCATTTTTGTGCATTGCAGTGTACTGTATTACAGCATGAATTAAAGATGGCATAGAATTGAAAAACATTTTTATCTTGGCTTTGTTAAATATGGAGAGTTCGGTGCATTGCCAAAATCCTACCGTGAACCGGACATAAGGTTATTTCCTCCTTCATATGCAAATCTTGAACTTTTAATTACCAACTAAAAATGGGCCAATCTGAAAAAGTAGAGCTGGCCAAAATGGACCAAAAGTCATATCTCGATATTCTTAGTTGAATGGCAATATACTAGCCTGATAATACCAGACTCACTACTTCGTTTCACTTCATGAAGAGAGCCTGGCCTCTCATGATTAGGAACCATTTTTAACTCTACCAGACGGGCGCAGACTTGGCATTAAAGAGCAACCGACAGGTTTAAATTTGCACACAATATTGATCAGAAATTAATTTAATTTAAATCGGCATAAACGACATAAAATCTGACGGAAAAGGCCTTAAGCAGTCGTTATGAACATTATTTTCGTGCCATATGTAACAAGAGGGAGACGTCTCAGTTTGTCACTAGCTGCCCATTGCTGGAGTTTAATTTCACACTGCTGGTTACGGCCCTTGAAAAGCAGAAGAGAAAAAAGCATTCCTAGACCAATTATCTTTTGAGAACGGGTCTGGTGATAGCCAGGCTAGTTTCTTGCAACAAAAGATTAAATAAGTGTGTTGTATATTGTATCATATACTCTTTTGTGAACTGCGCATGTCATAGATAAACCACTAAATAGATTAAATGAATTGAAAAGAGCCCAAAATTGTTAGTAGAAATGGGCAAATAACTAAGAAAATATGTATGTAGTTGAAATAGCCTACATGATATACCGGTAACTACACAGGTTTGGGAGTTTCATTTGAAATGTAATAGGTACATAATATATGTAACAAGTTACCCTGTGTGTTAAAAATTTAATAATTAATAAATTAGTCCCTAGTTGTGTTGTACCTGTAGCTGTGGCAACTGCAGTAGTTGCTGAAGTTGAATGAATGTTTGAGGTTGTATCAATTGATGATGTAGTAGGAACAAGCGTAGTTGTAGCAGCCTGTGTTGTAGTATCAGCTTTGGCGGTGGTAGGAACAGGTGTAGTTGTAACAGCCAGTGTTGTAACAGCCAATGTTGTAGTATCAGCTAGGGTGGTGGTAAGAACAGGTGTAGTTGTAACAGCCAATGTTGTAGTATCAGCTAGGGTGGTGGTAGAAACAGCTGTAGTTGTAGCAGCCAATGTTGTAGTATCAGCTATGGTGGTGGTAAGAACAGGTGTAGTTGTAACAGCCAGTGTTGTAACAGCCAATGTTGTAGTATCATCTAGGGTGGTAAGAACAGCTGTAGTTGTAGCAGTCAATGTTGTAGTATCAGCTATGGTGGTGGTAGGAACAGCTGTAGTTGTAGCAGCAAATGTTATAGTATCAGCTATGGTGGTGGTAAGAACAGGTGTAGTTGTAGCAGCCAATGTTGTAGTATCAGCTATGGTGGTGGTAGGAACAGCTGTAGTTGTAGCAGCCAATGTTGTAGTATCAGCTATGGTGGTGATAGGAACAGGTGTAGTTGTAGCAGCCAATGTTGTAGTATCAGCTATGGTGGTGGTAGGAACAGCTGTAGTTGTAGCAGCCAATGTTGTAGTATAAGCTATGCTGGTGGTAGGAACAGGTGTAGTTGTAACAGCCAATGTTGTAGTATCAGCTAGGGTGGTGGTAAGAACAGGTGTAGTTGTAACAGCCAATGTTGTAGTATCAGCTATGGTGATGGTAGGAACAGCTGTAGTTGTAGAAGCCAATGTTGTAGTATCAGCTACGGTGGTGGTAGGAACAGCTGTAGTTGTAGCAGCCAATGTTGTAGTATCAGCTAGGGTGGTGGTAAGAACAGGTGTAGTTGTAACAGCCAATGTTGTAGTATCAGCTAGGGTGGTGGTAGGAACAGGTGTAGTTGTAGCAGCCAATGTTGTAGTATCAGCTACGGTGGTGGTAGGAACAGCTGTAGTTGTAGCAGCCAATGTTGTAGTATCAGCTATGTTGGTGGTAAGAACAGGTGTAGTTGTAACAGCCAATGTTGTAGTATCAGCTATGGTGGTTGTAGGAACAGCTGTAGTTGTAGCAGCCAATGTTGTAGTATCAGCTATGGTGGTGGTAAGAACAGGTGTAGTTGTAGCAGCCAATGTTGTAGTATCAGCTAGGGTGGTGGTAAGAACAGGTGTAGTTGTAACAGCCAGTGTTGTAACAGCCAATGTTGTAGTATCAGCTAGGGTGGTGGTAAGAACAGGTGTAGTTGTAACAGCCAGTGTTGTAGTATCAGCTGTGGTGGTGGTAGGAACAGCTGTAGTTGTAGCAGCCAATGTTGTAGTATCAGCTATGGTGGTGGTAAGAACAGGTGTATTTGTAGCAGCCAGTGTTATAGTATCAGCTATGGTGGTGGTAAGAACATGTGTATTTGTAGCAGCCAATGTTGTAGTATCAGCTAGGGTGGTGGTAGGAACAGCTGTAGTTGTAGCAGCCAATGTTGTAGTATCAGCTAGGGTGGTGGTAAGAACAGCTGTAGTTGTAGCAGCCAATGTTGTAGCAGCCAATGTTGTAGTATCAGCTATGGTGGTGGTAAGAACAGGTGTAGTTGTAGCAGTTAATGTTGTAGTATCAGCGAGGGTGGTGGTAAGAACAGGTGTAGTTGTAGCAGCCAATGTTGTAGTATCAGCTAGGTTGGTGGTAAGAACAGGTGTAGTTGTAACAACCAGTGTTGTAGTATCAGCTAGGGTGGTGGTAGGAACAGCTGTAGTTGTAGCAGCCAGTGTTGTAACAGCCAATGTTGTAGTATCAGCTAAGGTGGTGGTAAGAACAGGTGTAGCTGTAGCAGCCAATGTTGTAGTATCAGCTATGGTGGTGGTAGGAACAGCTGTAGTTGTAGCAGCCAATGTTGTAGTATCAGCTATGGTGGTGGTAAGAACAGGTGTAGTTGTAACAGCCAATGTTGTAGTATCAGCTATGGTGGTGGTATGAACAGCTGTATTTGTAGCAGCCAATGCTGTAGTATGAGCTATGGTGGTGGTAGGAACAGGTGTAGTTGTAGCAGCCAATGATGTAGTATCAGCTATGGTGGTGGAAAGAACAGGTGTAGTTGTAACAGCCAGTGTTGTAGTATCAACAAGGGTGGTGGTAAGAACAGCTGTAGTTGTAACAGGAACAGCTGTAGTTGTAGCTGTCAGTGTTGTAGTATCAGCTATGGAGGTGGTAAGAACAGGTGTAGTTGTAGCAGCCAATGTTGTAGTATCAGCTATGGTGGTGGTAGGAACAGCTGTAGTTGTAGCAGCCATTGTTGTAGTATCAGCTATGGTGGTGGAAGGAACAGCTGTATTTGTAGCAGCCAATGTTATAGTATCAGCTATGGTGGTGGTAGGAACAGCTGTAGTTGTAGCAGCCAATGTTGTAGTATCAGCTATGGTGGTGGTAAGAACAGGTGTAGTTGTAGCTGCCAATGTTGTAGTATCAGCTATGGTGGTGGTAAGAACAGGTGCAGTTGTAACAGCAAGTGTTGTAACAGCCAATGTTGTAGTATCAGCTAGGGTGGTGGTAAGAACAGGTGTAGTTGTAGCTGCCAATGTTGTAGTATCAGCTATGGTGGTGGTAAGAACAGGTGTAGTTGTAACAGCAAGTGTTGTAACAGCCAATGTTGTAGTATCAGCTAGGGTGGTGGTAAGAACAGGTGTAGTTGTAGCAGCCAATGTTGTAGTATCAGCTAGGGTGGTGGTAAGAACAGGTGTATATGTAGCAGCCAATGTTGTAGTATCAGCTAGGGTGGTGGTAAGAACAGCTGTAGTTGTAGCAGCCAGTGTTGTAGTATCAGCTAGGGTGGTGGTAGGAACAGCTGTAGTTGTAACAGGAACAGCTGTAGTTGTAGCTGTCAGTGTTGTAGTATCAGCTATGGTGGTGGTAAGAACAGGTGTAGTTGTAGCAGCCAATGTTGTAGTATCAGCTAGGGTGGTGGTAGGAACAGCTGTAGTTGTAGCAGCCAGTGTTGTAGTATCAGCTAGGGTGGTGGTAAGAACAGGTCTATTTGTAACCAGTGTTGTAGTATCAGCTATGGTGGTGGTAGGAACAGCTGTAGTTATAGCAGCCAATGTTGTAGTATCAGCTATGGTGGAGGTAATAACAGATGTAGTTGTAGCAGCCAATGTTGTAGTATCAGCTAGGGTGGTGGTAGGAACAGCTGTAGTTGTAGCAGCCAATGTTGTAGTATCAGCTATGGTGGTGGTAAGAACAGGTGTAATTGTAAAAGGCAATGTTGTAGTATCAGCTATGGTGGTGGTAGGACCAGCTGTATTTGTGGCAGCCAATGTTGTAGTAGCAGCTATGGTGGTTGTAGGAACAGGTGTAGTTGTAGCAGCCAATGATGTAGTATCAGCTATAGTGGTGGTAAGAACATGTGTAGTTGTAACAGCCAGTGTTGTAGTATCAACAAGGTTTGTGGTGAGAACCGCTGTAGTTGTAACAGGAACAGGTGTAGTTGTAGCTGTCAGTGTCGTAGTATCAGCTATGGTGGTGGTAAGAACAGGTGTAGTTGTAGCAGCCAATGTTGTAGTATCAGCTATGGTGGTGGTAGGAACAGCTGTAGTTGTAGCAGCCAATGTTGTAGTATCAGCTATGGTGGTGGTAATAACAGGTGTAGTTGTAGCAGCCAATGTTGTTGTATCAGCTAGGGTGGTGGTAGGAACAGCTGTAGTTGTAGCAGCCAATGTTGTAGTATCAGCTATGGTGGTGGTAAGAACAGGTGTAGTTGTAACAGCCAATGTTGTAGTATCAGCTATAGTGGTTGTAGGAACAGCTGTATTTGTAGCAGCCAATGTTGTAGTATCAGCTATGGTGGTGGTAGGAACAGGTGTAGTTTTAGCAGCCAATGATGTAGTATCAGCTATGGTGGTGGTAAGAACAGGTGTAGTTGTAACAGCCAGTGTTGTAGTATCAACAAGGGTGGTGGTAAGAACAGCTGTAGTTGTAACAGGAACAACTGTAGTTGTAGCTGTCAGTGTTGTAGTATCAGCTATGGTGGTGGTAAGAACAGGTGTAGTTGTAGCAGCCAATGTTGTAGTATCAGCTATGGTGGTGGTAGGAACAGCTGTATTTGTAGCAGCCAATGTTGTAGTATTAGCTATGGTGGTGGTAGGAACAGCTGTAGTTGCAGCAGCCAATGTTGTAGTGTCAGCTATGGTGGTGGTAAGAACAGGTGTAGTTGTAGCAGCCAATGTTGTAGTATCAGCTATGGTGGTGGTAAGAACAGGTGTAGTTGTAGCAGCCAATATTGTAGTATCAGCTATGGTGGTGGAAGGAACAGCTGTAGTTGTAGCAGCCAATGTTGTAGTATCAGCTATGGTGGTGGTAAGAACAGGTGTTGTTGTAACAGCAAGTGTTGTAACATCCAATGTTGTAGTATCAGCTATGGTTGTGGTAAGAACAGGTGTAGTTGTAGCAGCCAATGTTGTAGTATCAGCTATGGTGGTGGTAGGAACAGCTGTATTTGTAGCAGCCAATGTTGTAGTATTAGCTATGGTGGTGGTAGGAACAGCTATAGTTGCAGCAGCCAATGTTGTAGTGTCAGCTATGGTGGTGGTAAGAACAGGTGTAGTTGTAGCAGCCAATGTTGTAGTATCACCTATGGTGGTGGTAAGAACAGGTGTAGTTGTAGCAGCCAATGTTGTAGTATCAGCTATGGTGGTGAAAGGAACAGCTGTAGTTGTAGCAGCCAATGTTGTAGTATCAGCTATGGTGGTGGTAAGAACAGGTGTTGTTGTAACAGCAAGTGTTGTAACATCCAATGTTGTAGTATCAGCTATGGTTGTGGTAAGAACAGGTGTAGTTGTAGCAGCCAATGTTGTAGTATCAGCTATGGTGGTGGTAGGAACAGCTGTATTTGTAGCAGCCAATGTTGTAGTATTAGCAATGGTGGTGGTAGGAACAGCTGTAGTTGCAGCAGCCAATGTTGTAGTATCAGCTAGGGTGGTGGTAAGAACAGGTGTAGTTGTAGCAGCCAATGTTGTAGTATCAGCTAGGGTGGTGGTAAGAACAGCTGTAGTTGTAGCAGCCAGTGTTGTAGTATCAGCTAGGGTGGTGGTAGGAACAGCTGTAGTTGTAACAGGAACAGCTGTAGTTGTAGCTGTCAGTGTTGTAGTATCAGCTATGGTGGTGGTAAGAACAGGTGTAGTTGTAGCTGCCAATGTTGTAGTATCAGCTATGGTGGTGGTAGGAACAGCTGTAGTTGTAGCATCCAATGTTGTAGTATCGGCTATGGTGGTGGTAAGAACAGGTGTAGTTGTAGCAGCCAATGTTGTAGTATCAGCTAGGGTGGTGGTAGGAACAGCTGTAGTTGTAGCAGCCAATGTTGTAGTATCAGCTATGGTGGTGGTATGAACAGGTGTAGTTGTAACAGCCAATGTTGTAGTATCAGCTAGGGTGGTGGTAAGAACAGGTGTAGTTGTAGCAGCCAATGTTGTAATATCAGCTATGGTGGTGGTAGGAACAGCTGTAGTTGTAGAAGCCAATGTTGTAGTATCAGCTAGGATGGTGGTAGGAACAGGTGTAGTTGTAGCAGCCAGTGTTGTAGTATCAACAAGGGTGGTGGTAAGAACAGGCGTATTTGTAGCAGCCAGTGTTGTAGTATCAGCTATGGTGGTGGTAAGAACAGGTGTATTTGTAACCAGTGTTGTAGTATCAGCTATGTTGGTGGTAGGAACTGCTGTAGTTGTAGCAGAAACAGCTGTAGTTGTAGCTGTCAGTGTTGTACTATCAGCTATGGTGGTGGTAAGAACAGGTGTAGTTGTAGCAGCCAATGTTGTAGTATCAGCTATGGTGGTGGTAGGAACAGGTGTAGTTGTAGCAGCCAATGTTGTAGTATCAGCTATTGTGGTGGTAAGAACAGGTGTAGTTGTAGAAGCCAATGTTGTAGTATCAGCTAGGGTGGTGGTAAGAACAGGTGTAGTTGTAGCAGCCAGTGTTGTAGTTTCAGCTAGTATGGTGGTAGGAACAGCTGTAGTTGTAACAGGAACAGCTGTAGTTTTAGCTGTCAGTGTTGTAGTATCAGCTATGGTGGTGGTAGGAACAGCTGTAGTTGTAGCAGCCAATGTTGTAGTATCAGCTATGGTGGTGGTAAGAACAGGTGTAGTTGTAGCAGCCAATGTTGTAGTATCAGCTATGGTGGTGGTAAGAACAGGTGTAGTTGTAGCAGCCAATGTTGTAGTATCAGCTATGGTGGTGGTAAGAACAGGTGGCGTTGTAACAGCAAGTGTTGTAACAGCCAATGTTGTAGTATCAGCTATGGTGGTGGAAGGAACAGCTGTAGTTGTAGCAGCCAATGTTGTAGTATCAGCTATGGTGGTGGTAAGAACAGGTGTAGTTGTAGCAGCCAATGTTGTAGTATCAGCTAGGGTGGTGGTAAGAACAGCTGTAGTTGTAGCAGCCAGTGTTGTAGTATCAGCTAGGGTGGTGGTAGGAACAGCTGTAGTTGTAACAGGAACAGCTGTAGTTGTAGCTGTCAGTGTTGTAGTATCAGCTATGGTGGTGGTAATAACAGGTGTAGTTGTAGCTGCCAATGTTGTAGTATCATCTATGGTGGTGGTAAGAACAGGTGTAGTTGTAACAGCCAATGTTGTAGTATTAGCTATAGTGGTGGTAGGAACAGCTGTAGTTGTAGCAGCCAGTGTTGTAGTATCAACAAGGGTGGTGGTAAGAACAAGTGTAGTTGTAGCAGCCAGTGTAGTATCAGCTAGGGTGGTGGTAGGAACAGCTGTAGTTGTAGAAGCCAGTGTTTTAGTATCAGGTAGGGTGGTGGTAAGAACAGGTGTATTTGTAACAGCCGGTGTTGTAGTGTCAGCTATGGTGGTGGTAGGAACAGCTGTAGTTGTAGCAGCCAATGTTGTAGTATCAGCTATGGTGGTGGTAGGAACAGCTGTAGTTGTAGAAGCCAGTGTTGTAGTATCAGCTAGGGTGGTGGTAGGAACAGCTGTAGTTGTAGCAGCCAATGTTGTAGTATCAGCTAGGGTGGTGGTAAGAACAGGTGTATTTGTAACCAGTGTTGTAGTATCAGCTATGGTGGTGGTAGGAACTGCTGTAGTTGTAGCAGCCAATGTTGTAGTATCAGCTATGATGGTGGTAAGAACAGGTGTAGTTGTAACAGCCAGTGTTGTAGTATCAGCTATGGTGGTGGTAAGTACAGGTGTAGTTGTAACAGCCAATGTTGTAGTATCAGCTAGGGTGGTGGTAAGAACAGGTGTAGTTGTAGCAGCCAGTGTAATATCAGCTAGGGTGGTGGTAGGAACAGCTGTAGTTGTAGCAGCCAGTGTTGTAGTATCAGCTAGGGTGGTGGTAAGAAAAGGTGTACTTGTAATAGCCAGTGTTGTAGTATCAGCTATGGTGGTGGTAGGAACAGCTGTAGTTTTAGCAGCCAATGTTGTAGTATCAGCTATGGTGGTGGTAAGAACAGGTGTTGTAGTATCAGCTATGGTGGTGGTAAGAACAGGTGTAGTTGTAGCAGACAATGTTGTAGTATCAGCTATGGTGGTGGTAAGAACAGGTGTAGTTGTAGCAGCCAAAGTTGTAGTATCAGCTATGGTGGTGGTAGGAACAGCTGTAGTTGTAACAGCCAGTGTTGTAGTATCAGCTAGGGTGGGGGTAAGAACAGGTGTAGTTGTAACAGCCAATGTTGTAGTATCAGCTAGGGTGGTGGTAGGAACAGGTGTAGTAGCAGCCAATGTTGTAGTATCAGCTAGGGTGGTGGTAGGAACAGGTGTAGTTGCAGCAGCCAATGTTGTAGTATCAGCTATGGTGGTGGTAGGAACAGCTGTAGTTGTAGCAGCCAATGTTGTAGTATCAGCTAGGATGGTGGTAGGAACAGGTGTAGTTGTAGCAGACAGTGTTGTAGTATCAACAAGGGTGGTGGTAAGAACAGGTGTAGTTGTAGCAGCCAGTGTAGTATCAGCTAGGGTGGTGGTAGGAACAGCTGTAGTTGTAGCAGCCAGTGTTGTAGTATCAGCTAGGGTGGTGGTAAGAACAGGTGTACTTGTAATAGCCAGTGTTGTAGTATCAGCTATGGTGGTGGTAGGAACAGCTGTAGTTGTAACAGCCAGTGTTGTAGTATCAGCTAGGGTGGTGGTAAGAACAGGTGCAGTTGTAACAGCCAATTTTGTAGTATCAGCTAGGGTGGTGGTAGGAACAGGTGTAGTAGCAGCCAATGTTGTAGTATCAGCTAGGGTGGTGGTAGGAACAGGTGTAGTTGCAGCAGCCAATGTTGTAGTATCAGCTATGGTGGTGGTAAGAACAGGTGTAGTTGTAACAGCCAGTGTTGTTACAGCCAATGTTGTAGTATCAGCTATGGTGGTGGTAAGAGCAGGTGTAGTTGTAGCAGCCAATGTTGTAGTATCAGCTAGGGTGGTGGTAAGAACAGGTGTAGTTGTAGCAGCCAATGTTGTAGTATCAGCTAGGGTGGTGGTAGGAACAGTTGTAGTTGTAACAGCCAGTGTTGTAACAGCCAATGTTGTAGTATCAGCTAGGGTGGTGGTAAGAACAGGTGTAGTTGTAACAGCCAATGTTGTAGTATCAGCTAGGGTGGTGGTAGGAACAGGTGTAGCTGTAGCAGCCAATGTTGTAGTATCAGCTAGGGTGGTGGTAGGAACAGCTGTAGTTGCAGCAGCCAATGTTGTAGTATCAGCTATGGTGGTGGTAAGAACAGGTGTAGTTGTAACAGCCATTGTTGTAGTATCAGCTAGAGATGTGGAAAGAACAGGTGTAGTTATAGCAGCCAATGTTGTAGTATCAGCTAGGGTGGTGGTAGGAACAGCTGTAGTTGTAGCAGCCAATGTTGTAGTATCAGCTATGGTGGTGGTAGGAACAGGTGTAGTTGTAGCAGCCAATGTTGTAGTATCAGCTATGGTGGTGGTAAGAGCAGGTGTAGTTGTAGCAGCCAATGTTGTAGTATCAGCTATGGTGGTGGTAAGAGCAGGTGTAGTTGTAGCAGCCAATGTTGTAGTATCAGCTAGGGTGGTGGTAAGAACAGGTGTAGTTGTAGCAGCCAATGTTGTAGTATCAGCTAGGGTGGTAGTAGGAACAGTTGTAGTTTTAACAGCCA
The DNA here is from genome assembly GCF_046254945.1 of Alosa pseudoharengus. Lineage (NCBI taxonomy): Eukaryota > Metazoa > Chordata > Actinopteri > Clupeiformes > Clupeidae > Alosa > Alosa pseudoharengus. The sequence continues at coordinate 9,012,924 of NW_027468680.1, forward strand.
GTGTTGTAACAGCTAATGTTGTAGTATCAGCTAGGGTGGTGGTAAGAACAGGTGTAGTTGTAACAGCCAATGTTGTAGTATCAGCTAGGGTGGTGGTAGGAACAGGTGTAGTTGTAGCAGCCAATGTTGTAGTATCAGCTAGGGTGGTGGTAGGAACACCTGTAGTTGCACTAGCCAATGTTGTAGTATCAGCTATGGTGGTGGTAAGAACAGGTGTAGTTGTAACAGCCAGTGTTGTTACAGCCAATGTTGTAGTTTCAGCTAGGGATGTGGTAAGAATAGGTGTAGTTGTAGCAGCCAATGTTGTAGTAACAGCTCTGGTGGTGGTAGGAACAGCTGTAGTTGTAACAGCCAGTGTTGTAGTATCAGCTATGGTGGTGGTAGGAACAGCTGTAGTTGTAACAGCCATTGTTGTAGTATCAGCTAGAGATGTGGTAAGAACAGGTGTAGTTGTAGCAGCCAATGTTGTAGTATCAGCTAGGGTGGTGGTAGGAACAGCTGTAGTTGTAGCAGCCAATGTTGTAGTATCAGCTATGGTGGTGGTAGGAACAGGTGTAGTTGTAGCAGCCAATGTTGTAGTATCAGCTATGGTGGTGGTAAGAACAGGTGTAGTTGTAGCAGCCAATGTTGTAGTTTCAACTATGGTGGTGGTAGGAACAGCTGTAGTTGTAGCAGCCAATGTTGTAGTATCAGCTATGGTGGTTTTAAGAACAGGTGTAGTTGTAACAGCCAGTGTTGTAACAGCCAATGTTGTAGTATCAGCTAGGGTGGTGGTAAGAGCAGGTGTAGTTGTAGCAGCCAATGTTGTAGTATCAGCTAGGGTGGTGGTAAGAACAGATGTAGTTGTAGCTGCCAGTGTTGTAGTATCAGCTAGGGTGGTGGTTGGAACAGCTGTAGTTGTAGCAGCCAATGTTGTAGTATCAGCTATGGTGGTGGTAAGAACAGGTGTAGTTGTAGCAGCCAATGTTGTAGTATCAGCTATGGTGGTGGTAAGAACAGATGTAGTTGTAGCAGCCAATGTTGTAGTATCAGCTCGGGTGGTGGTAAGAACAGGTGTAGTTGTAGCAGCCAATGTTGTAGTATCAGCTAGGGTGGTGGTAGGAACAGTTGTAGTTGTAACAGCCAGTGTTGTAACAGCCAATGTTGTAGTATCAGCTAGGGTGGTGGTAAGAACAGGTGTAGTTGTAACAGCCAATGTTGTAGTATCAGCTATGGTGGTGGTAGGAACAGGTGTAGTTGTAGCAGCCAATGTTGTAGTATCAGCTAGGGTGGTGGTAGGAACAGCTGTAGTTGCACTAGCCAATGTTGTAGTATCAGCTATGGTGGTGGTAAGAACAGGTGTAGTTGTAACAGCCACTGTTGTTACAGACAATGTTGTAGTATCAGCTAGGGATGTGGTAAGAATAGGTGTAGTTGTAGCAGGCAATGTTGTAGTAACAGCTCTGGTGGTGGTAGGAACAGCTGTAGTTGTAACAGCCAATGTTGTAGTATCAGCTATGGTGGTGGTAAGAACAGGTGTAGTTGTAGCAGCCAATGTTGTAGTATCAGCTATGGTGGTGGTAGGAACAGCTGTAGTTGTAACAGCCATTGTTGTAGTATCAGCTAGAGATGTGGTAAGAACAGGTGTAGTTGTAGCAGCCAATGTTGTAGTATCAGCTAGGGTGGTGGTGGGAACAGCTGTAGTTGTAGCAGCCAATGTTGTAGTATCAGCTATGGTGGTGGTAAGAACAGGTGTAGTTGTAGCAGCCAATGTTGTAGTTTCAACTATGGTGGTGGTAGGAACAGCTGTAGTTGTAGCAGCCAATGTTGTAGTATCAGCTATGGTGGTTTTAAGAACAGGTGTAGTTGTAACAGCCAGTGTTGTAGTATCAGCTAGGGTGGTGGTAAGAGCAGGTGTAGTTGTAGCAGCCAATGTTGTAGTATCAGCTAGGGTGGTTTTAAGAACAGGTGTAGTTGTAACAGCCAATGTTGTAGTATCAGCTAGGGTGGTGGTAAGAGCAGGTGTAGTTGTAGCAGCCAATGTTGTAGTATCAGCTAGGGTGGTGGTAAGAACAGGTGTAGTTGTAGCTGCCAGTGTTGTAGTATCAGCTAGGGTGGTGGTTGGAACAGCTGTAGTTGTAGCAGCCAATGCTGTAGTATCAGCTATGGTGGTGGTAAGAACAGGTGTAGTTGTAGCACCCAATGTTGTAGTATCAGCTATGGTGGTGGTAAGAACAGATGTAGTTGTAGCAGCCAATGTTGTAGTATCAGCTAGGGTGGTGGTAAGAACAGGTGTAGTTGTAGCAGCCAATGTTGTAGTATCAGCTAGGGTGGTGGTAGGAACAGTTGTAGTTGTAACAGCCAGTGTTGTAACAGCCAATGTTGTAGTATCAGCTAGGGTGGTGGTTAGAACAGGTGTAGTTGTAACAGCCAATGTTGTAGTATCAGCTAGGGTGGTGGTAGGAACAGGTGTAGTTGTAGCAGCCAATGTTGTAGTATCAGCTATGGTGGTGGTAAGAACAGGTGTAGTTGTAACAGCCAGTGTTGTTACAGCCAATGTTGTAGTGTCAGCTAGGGATGTGGTAAGAATAGGTGTAGTTGTAGCAGCCAATGTTGTAGTAACAGCTCTGGTGGTGGTAGGAACAGCTGTAGTTGTAACAGCCAGTGTTGTAGTATCAGCTATGGTGGTGGTAGGAACAGCTGTAGTTGTAACAGCCATTGTTGTAGTATCAGCTAGAGATGTGGTAAGAACAGGTGTAGTTGTAGCAGCCAATGTTGTAGTATCAGCTAGGGTGGTGGTAGGAACAGCTGTAGTTGTAGCAGCCAATGTTGTAGTATCAGCTATGGTGGTGGTAGGAACAGGTGTAGTTGTAGCAGCCAATGTTGTAGTTTCAACTATGGTGGTGGTAGGAACAGCTGTAGTTGTAGCAGCCAATGTTGTAGTATCAGCTATGGTGGTGGTAAGAACAGGTGTAGTTGTAGCAGCCAATGTTGTAGTTTCAACTATGGTGGTGGTAGGAAAAGCTGTAGTTGTAGCAGCCAATGTTGTAGTATCAGCTATGGTGGTGGTAAGAACAGGTGTAGTTGTCGCAGCCAATGTTGTAGTATCAGCTAGGGTGGTGGTAGGAACAGTTGTAGTTGTAACAGCCAGTGTTGTAACAGCCAATTTTGTAGTATCAGCTAGGGTGGTGATAAGAACAGGTGTAGTTGTAACAGCCAATGTTGTAGTATCAGCTAGGGTGGTGGTAGGAACAGGTGTATTTGTAGCAGCCAATGTTGTAGTATCAGCTAGGGTGGTGGTAGGAACAGCTGTAGTTGCACTAGCCAATGTTGTAGTATCAGCTAGGGATGTGGTAAGAATAGGTGTAGTTGTAGCAGCCAATGTTGTAGTAACAGCTCTGGTGGTGGTAGGAACAGCTGTAGTTGTAACAGCCAGTGTTGTAGTATCAGATATGGTGGTGGTAGGAACAGCTGTAGTTGTAACAGCCATTGTTGTAGTATCAGCTAGAGATGTGGGAAGAACAGATGTAGTTGTAGCAGCCAATATTGTAGTATCAGCTAGGGTGTTGGTAGGAACAGCTGTAGTTGTAGCAGCCAATGTTGTAGTATCAGCTATGGTGGTGGTAGGAACAGGTGTAGTTCTAGCAGCCAATGTTGTAGTATCAGCTATGGTGGTGGTAAGAACAGGTGTAGTTGTAGCAGCCAATGTTGTAGTTTCAACTATGGTGGTGGTAGGAACAGCTGTAGTTGTAGCAGCCAATGTTGTAGTATCAGCTATGGTGGTTTTAAGAACAGGTGTAGTTGTAACAGCCAGTGTTGTAACAGCCAATGTTGTAGTATCAGCTAGGGTGGTGGTAACAGCAGGTGTAGTTGTAGCAGCCAATGTTGTAGTATCAACTAGGGTGGTGGTAAGAACAGGTGTAGTTGTAGCTGCCAGTGTTGTAGTATCAGCTAGGGTGGTGGTTGGAACAGCTGTAGTTGTAGCAGCCAATGTTGTAGTATCAGCTAGGGTGGTGGTAAGAACAGGTGTAGTTGTAACAGCCAATGTTGTAGTATCAGCTAGGGTGGTGGTAGGAACAGGTGTAGTTGTAGCAGCCAATGTTGTAGTATCAGCTAGGGTGGTGGTAGGAACAGCTGTAGTTGCAGCAGCCAATGTTGTAGTATCAGCTATGGTGGTGGTAAGAACAGGTGTAGTTGTAACAGCCATTGTTGTTACAGCCAATGTTGTAGTGTCAGCTAGGGATGTGGTAAGAATAGGTGTAGTTGTAGCAGCCAATGTTGTAGTATCAGCTATGGTGGTGGTAGGAACAGTTGTAGTTGTAACAGCCAGTGTTGTAACAGCCAATGTTGTAGTATCAGCTAGGGTGGTGGTAAGAACAGGTGTAGTTGTAACAGCCAATGTTGTAGTATCAGCTAGGGTGGTGGTAGGAACAGCTGTAGTTGCAGCAGCCAATGTTGTAGTATCAGCTCTGGTGGTGGTAGGAACAGCTGTAGTTGTAACAGCTAGTGTTGTAGTATCAGCTATGGTGGTGGTAGGAACAGCTGTAGTTGTAACAGCCATTGTTGTAGTATCAGCTAGAGATGTGGTAAGAACAGGTGTAGTTGTAGTAGCCAATGTTGTAGTATCAGCTAGGGTGGTGGTAGGAACAGCTGTAGTTGTAGCAGCCAATGTTGTAGTATCAGCTATGGTGGTGGAAGGAACAGGTGTAGTTGTAGCAGCCAATGTTGTAGTATCAGCTATGGTGGTGGTAAGAACAGGTGTAGTTGTAGTAGCCAATGTTGAAGTATCAGCTAGGGTGGTGGTAGGAACAGCTGTAGTTGTAGCAGCCAATGTTGTAGTATAAGCTATGGTGGTGGTAGGAACAGGTGTAGTTGTAGCAGCCAATGTTGTAGTATCAGCTATGGTGGTGGTAAGAACAGGTGTAGTTGTAGCAGCCAATGTTGTAGTTTCAACTATGGTGGTGGTAGGAACAGCTGTAGTTGTAGCAGCCAATGTTGTAGTATCAGCTATGGTGGTGGTAAGAACAGGTGTAGTTGTAGCAGCTAATGTTGTAGTATCAGCTATGGTGGTGGTAGGAACAGCTGTAGTTGTAGCAGCCAATGTTGTAGTATCAGCTATGGTGGTGGTAAGAACAGGTGTAGTTGTAGCAGCCAATGTTGTAGTATCAGCTATGGTGGTGGTAAGAACAGGTGTAGTTGTAGCAGCCAATGTTGTAGTATCAGCTAGGGTGGTGGTAAGAACAGGTGTAGTTGTAGCAGCCAGTGTTGTAGTATCAGCTATGGTGGTGGTAGGAACAGTTGTAGTTGTAACAGCCAGTGTTGTAACAGCCAATGTTGTAGTATCAGCTAGGGTGGTGGTAAGAACAGGTGTAGTTGTAACAGCCAATGTTGTAGTTTCAGCTAGGGTGGTGGTAGGAACAGCTGTAGTTGCAGCAGCCAATGTTGTAGTATCAGCTCTGGTGGTGGTAGGAACAGCTGTAGTTGTAACAGCCAGTGTTGTAGTATCAGCTATGGTGGTGGTAGGAACAGCTGTAGTTGTAACAGCCATTGTTGTAGTATCAGCTAGAGATGTGGTAAGAACAGGTGTAGTTGTAGTAGCCAATGTTGTAGTATCAGCTAGGGTGGTGGTAGGAACAGGTGTAGTTGTAGCAGCCAATGTTGTAGTATCAGCTATGGTGGTGGTAAGAACAGGTGTAGTTGTAGTAGCCAATGTTGAAGTATCAGCTTGGGTGGTGGTAGGAACAGCTGTAGTTGAAGCAGCCAATGTTGTAGTATCAGCTATGGTGGTGGTAGGAACAGGTGTAGTTGTAGCAGCCAATGTTGTAGTATCAGCTATGGTGGTGGTAAGAACAGGTGTAGTTGTAGCAGCCAATGTTGTAGTTTCAACTATGGTGGTGGTAGGAACAGTTGTAGCAGCCAATGTTGTAGTATCAGCTATGGTGGTGGTAAGAACAGGTGTAGTTGTAGCAGCTAATGTTGTAGTATCAGCTATGGTGGTGGTAGGAACAGCTGTAGTTGTAGCAGCCAATGTTGTAGTATCAGCTATGGTGGTGGTAAGAACAGGTGTAGTTGTAGCAGCCAATGTTGTAGTATCAGCTATAGTGGTGGTAAGAACAGGTGTAGTTGTAACAGCCAGTGTTGTAACAGCCAATGTTGTAGTATCAGCTAGGGTGGTGGTAAGAACAGGTGTAGTTGTAACAGCCAATGTTGTAGTATCAGCTAGGGTGGTGGTAGGAACAGTTGTAGTTGTAGCAGCCAATGTTGTAGTATCAGCTATGGTGGTGGTAAGAACAGGTGTAGTTGTAGAAGCCAATGTTGTAGTATCAGCTAGGGTGGTGATAAGAACAGGTGTTGTTGTAGCAGCCAGTGTTGTAGTATCAGCTAGAGTGGTGGTAGGAACAGCTGTAGTTGTAACAGGAACAGCTGTAGTTGTAGCTGTCAGTGTTGTAGTATCTGCTATGGTGGTGGTAAGAACAGGTGTAGTTGTAGCTGCCAATGTTGTAGTATCTGCTATGGTGGTGGTAAGAACAGCTGTAGTTGTAGCAGCCAATGTTGTAGTATCAGCTATGGTGGTAGTAGGAACAGGTGTAGTTGTAGCAGCCAATGTTGTAGTATCAGCTATAGTGGTGGTAAGAACAGGTGTAGTTGTAGCAGCCAATGTTGTAGTATCAGCTATGGTGGTGGTAAGAACAGGTGTAGTTGTAACAGCCAGTGTTGTAACAGCCAATGTTGTAGTATCAGCTAGGGGGGTGGTAAGAACAGGTGTACTTGTAGCAGCCAATGTTGTAGTATCAGCTAGGGTGGTGGTAAGAACAGGTGTAGTTGTAGCAGGCAGTGTTGTAGTATCAGCTAGGGTGGTGGTAAGAACAGGTGTAGTTGTAGCAGCCAATGTTGTAGTATCAGGTATGGTGGTTGTAGGAACAGCTGTAGTTGTAGCAGCCAATGTTGTAGTATCAGATATGGTGGTGGTAAGAACAGGTGTAGTTGTAGCAGCCAATGTTGTAGTATCAGCTAGGGATGTGGTAAGAACAGGTGTAGTTGTAGCAGCCAATGTTGTAGTATCAGCTAGGGTGGTGGTAGGAACAGCTGTAGTTGTAGCAGCCAATGTTGTAGTATCAGCTATGGTGGTGGTAGGAACAGCTGTAGTTGTAGCAGCCAATGTTGTAGTATCAGCTAGGGTGGTGGTAAGAACAGGTGTAGTGGTAGCAGCCAATGTTGTAGTATCAGCTATGGTGGTGGTAGGAACAGGTGTAGTTGTAGCAGCCAATGTTGTAGTATCAGCTATGGTGGTGGTAGGAACAGCAATAGTTGTAGCAGCCAATGTTGTAGTATCAGCTGTGGTGGTGGTAAGAACAGGTGTAGTTGTAACAGCCAGTGTTGTTACAGCCAATGTTGTAGTATCAGCTAGGGATGTGGTAAGAACAGGTGGAGTTGTAGCAGCTAATGTTGTAGTATCAGCTATGGTGGTGGTAGGAACAGCTGTAGTTGTAACAGCCAGTGTTGTAGTGTCAGCTATGGTGGTGGTAGGAACAGCTGTAGTTGTAACAGCCAATGTTGTAGTATCAGCTAGGGATGTGGTAAGAACAGGTGTAGTTGTAGCAGCCAATGTTGTAGTATCAGCTAGAGTGGTGGTAGGAACAGCTGTAGTTGTAGCAGCCAATGTTGTAGTATCAGCTATGGTGGTGGTAAGAACAGGTGTAGTTGTAGAAGCCAATGTTGTAGTATCAGCTAGGGTGGTGATAAGAACAGGTGTTGTTGTAGCAGCCAGTGTTGTAACAGCCAATGTTGTAGTAACAGCTAGGGTGGTGGTAAGAACAGGTGTAGTTGTAACAGCCAATGTTGTAGTATCAGCTAGGGTGGTGGTAGGAACAGCTGTAGTTGTAGCAGCCAATGTTGTAGTATCAGCTATGGTGGTGGTAAGAACAGGTGTAGTTGTAGAAGCCAATGTTGTAGTATCAGCTAGGGTGGTGATAAGAACAGGTGTTGTTGTAGCAGCCAGTGTTGTAGTATCAGCTAGAGTGGTGGTAGGAACAGCTGTAGTTGTAACAGGAACAGCTGTAGTTGTAGCTGTCAGTGTTGTAGTATCTGCTATGGTGGTGGTAAGAACAGGTGTAGTTGTAGCAGCCAATGTTGTAGTATCTGCTATGGTGGTGGTAGGAACAGCTGTAGTTGTAGCAGCCAATGTTGTAGTATCAGCTATGGTGGTGGTAGGAACAGGTGTAGTTGTAGCAGCCAATGTTGTAGTATCGGCTATAGTGGTGGTAAGAACAGGTGTAGTTGTAGCAGCCAATGTTGTAGTATCAGCTATGGTGGTGGTAAGAACAGGTGTAGTTGTAACAGCCAGTGTTGTAACAGCCAATGTTGTAGTATCAGCTAGGGGGGTGGTAAGAACAGGTGTACTTGTAGCAGCCAATGTTGTAGTATCAGCTAGGGTGGTGGTAAGAACAGGTGTAGTTATAGCAGGCAGTGTTGTAGTATCAGCTAGGGTGGTGGTAAGAACAGGTGTAGTTGTAGCAGCCAATGTTGTAGTATCAGCTATGGTGGTGGTAGGAACAGCTGTAGTTGTAGCAGCCAATGTTGTAGTATCAGCAATGGTGGTGGTAAGAACAGGTGTAGTTGTAGCAGCCAATGTTGTAGTATCAGCTAGGGATGTGGTAAGAACAGGTGTAGTTGTAGCAGCCAATGTTGTAGTATCAGCTAGGGTGGTGGTAGGAACAGCTGTAGTTGTAGCAGCCAATGTTGTAGTATCAGCTATGGTGGTGGTAGGAACAGCTGTAGTTGTAGAAGCCAATGTTGTAGTATCAGCTAGGGTGGTGGTAAGAACAGGTGTAGTTGTAGCAGCCAATGTTGTAGTATCAGCTATGGTGGTGGTAGGAACAGGTGTAGTTGTAGCAGCCAATGTTGTAGTATCAGCTATGGTGGTGGTAGGAACAGCAATAGTTGTAGCAGGCAATGTTGTAGTATCAGCTATGGTGGTGGTAGGAACAGGTGTAGTTGTAGCAGCCAATGTTGTAGTATCAGCTATGGTGGTGGTAGGAACAGCAATAGTTGTAGCAGCCAATGTTGTAGTATCAGCTGTGGTGGTGGTAAGAACAGGTGTAGTTGTAACAGCCAGTGTTGTTACAGCCAATGTTGTAGTATCAGCTAGGGATGTGGTAAGAACAGGTGGAGTTGTAGCAGCTAATGTTGTAGTATCAGCTATGGTGGTGGTAGGAACAGCTGTAGTTGTAACAGCCAGTGTTGTAGTGTCAGCTATGGTGGTGGTAGGAACAGCTGTAGTTGTAACAGCCAATGTTGTAGTATCAGCTAGGGATGTGGTAAGAACAGGTGTAGTTGTAGCAGCCAATGTTGTAGTATCAGCTAGAGTGGTGGTAGGAACAGCTGTAGTTGTAGCAGCCAATGTTGTAGTATCAGCTATGGTGGTGGTAAGAACAGGTGTAGTTGTAGAAGCCAATGTTGTAGTATCAGCTAGGGTGGTGATAAGAACAGGTGTTGTTGTAGCAGCCAGTGTTGTAACAGCCAATGTTGTAGTAACAGCTAGGGTGGTGGTAAGAACAGGTGTAGTTGTAACAGCCAATGTTGTAGTATCAGCTAGGGTGGTGGTAGGAACAGCTGTAGTTGTAGCAGCCAATGTTGTAGTATCAGCTATGGTGGTGGTAAGAACAGGTGTAGTTGTAGAAGCCAATGTTGTAGTATCAGCTAGGGTGGTGATAAGAACAGGTGTTGTTGTAGCAGCCAGTGTTGTAGTATCAGCTAGAGTGGTGGTAGGAACAGCTGTAGTTGTAACAGGAACAGCTGTAGTTGTAGCTGTCAGTGTTGTAGTATCTGCTATGGTGGTGGTAAGAACAGGTGTAGTTGTAGCAGCCAATGTTGTAGTATCTGCTATGGTGGTGGTAGGAACAGCTGTAGTTGTAGCAGCCAATGTTGTAGTATCAGCTATGGTGGTGGTAGGAACAGGTGTAGTTGTAGCAGCCAATGTTGTAGTATCGGCTATAGTGGTGGTAAGAACAGGTGTAGTTGTAGCAGCCAATGTTGTAGTATCAGCTATGGTGGTGGTAAGAACAGGTGTAGTTGTAACAGCCAGTGTTGTAACAGCCAATGTTGTAGTATCAGCTAGGGGGGTGGTAAGAACAGGTGTACTTGTAGCAGCCAATGTTGTAGTATCAGCTAGGGTGGTGGTAAGAACAGGTGTAGTTATAGCAGGCAGTGTTGTAGTATCAGCTAGGGTGGTGGTAAGAACAGGTGTAGTTGTAGCAGCCAATGTTGTAGTATCAGCTATGGTGGTGGTAGGAACAGCTGTAGTTGTAGCAGCCAATGTTGTAGTATCAGCAATGGTGGTGGTAAGAACAGGTGTAGTTGTAGCAGCCAATGTTGTAGTATCAGCTAGGGATGTGGTAAGAACAGGTGTAGTTGTAGCAGCCAATGTTGTAGTATCAGCTAGGGTGGTGGTAGGAACAGCTGTAGTTGTAGCAGCCAATGTTGTAGTATCAGCTATGGTGGTGGTAGGAACAGCTGTAGTTGTAGAAGCCAATGTTGTAGTATCAGCTAGGGTGGTGGTAAGAACAGGTGTAGTTGTAGCAGCCAATGTTGTAGTATCAGCTATGGTGGTGGTAGGAACAGGTGTAGTTGTAGCAGCCAATGTTGTAGTATCAGCTATGGTGGTGGTAGGAACAGCAATAGTTGTAGCAGGCAATGTTGTAGTATCAGCTATGGTGGTGGTAAGAACAGGTGTAGTTGTAACAGCCAGTGTTGTTACAGCCAATGTTGTAGTATCAGCTAGGGATGTGGTAAGAACAGGTGGAGTTGTAGCAGCTAATGTTGTAGTATCAGCTATGGTGGTGGTAGGAACAGCTGTAGTTGTAACAGCCAGTGTGGTAGTGTCAGCTATAGTGGTGGTAGGAACAGCTGTAGTTGTAACAGCCAATGTTGTAGTATCAGCTGGGGATGTGGTAAGAACAGGTGTAGTTGTAGCAGCCAATGTTGTAGTATCAGCTAGAGTGGTGGTAGGAACAGCTGTAGTTGTAGCAGCCAATGTTGTAGTATCAGCTACGGTGGTGGTAGGAACAGTTGTAGTTGTAGCAGCCAATGTTGTAGTATCAGCTAGGGTGGTGGTAGGAACAGGTGTAGTTGTAACAGCCAGTGTTGTAACAGCCAATGTTGTAGTATCAGCTAATGTGGTGGTAAGAACAGGTGTAGTTGTAACAACCAATGTTGTAGTATCAGCTAGGGTGGTGGTAGGAACAGTTGTAGTTGTAGCAGCCAATGTTGTAGTATCAGCTATGGTGGTATTAAGAACAGCTGTAGTTGTAACAGGAAAAGCTGTAGTTGTAGCTGTCAGTGTTGTAGTATCAGCTATGGTGGTGGTAAGAACAGGTGTAGTTGTAGCTGCCAATGTTGTAGTATCAGCTATGGTGGTGGTAGGAACAGCTGTAGTTGTAGCAGCCAATGTTGTCATATCAGCTATGGTGGTGGTAAGAACAGGTGTAGTTGTAGCAGCCAATGTTGTAGTATCAGCTATGGTGGTGGTAGGAACAGCTGTAGTTGTAGCAGCCAATGTTGTAGTATCAGCTATGGTGGTGGTAAGAACAGGTGTAGTTGTAGCAGCCAATGTTGTAGTATCAGCTATGGTGGTGGTAAGAACAGGTGTAGTTGTAGCAGCCAATGTTGTAGTATCAGCTAGGGTGGTGGTAGGAACAGTTGTAGTTGTAACAGCCAGTGTTGTAACAGCCAATGTTGTAGTATCAGCTAGGGTGGTGGTAAGAACAGGTGTAGTTGTAACAGCCAATGTTGTAGTATCAGCTAGGGTGGTGGTAGGAACAGCTGTAGTTGCACTAGCCAATGTTGTAGTATCAGCTATGGTGGTGGTAAGAGCAGGTGTAGTTGTAACAGCCAGTGTTGTTACAGCCAATGTTGTAGTATCAGCTAGGGATGTGGTAAGAATAGGTGTAGTTGTAGCAGCCAATGTTGTAGTAACAGCTCTGGTGGTGGTAGGAACAGTTGTAGTTGTAACAGCCAGTGTTGTAGTATCAGCTATGGTGGTGGTAGGAACAGCTGTAGTTGTAACAGCCATTGTTGTAGTATCAGCTAGAGATGTGGTAAGAACAGGTGTAGTTATAGCAGCCAATGTTGTAGTATCAGCTAGGGTGGTGGTAGGAACAGCTGTAGTTGTAGCAGCCAATGTTGTAGTATCAGCTATGGTGGTGGTAGGAACAGGTGTAGTTGTAGCAGCCAATGTTGTAGTTTCAACTATGGTGGTGGTAGGAACAGCTGTAGTTGTAGCAGCCAATGTTGTAGTATCAGCTATGGTGGTGGTAAGAACAGTTGTAGTTGTAGCAGCCAATGTTGTAGTTTCAACTATGGTGGTGGTAGGAAAAGCTGTAGTTGTAGCAGCCAATGTTGTAGTATCAGCTATGGTGGTGGTAAGAACAGGTGTAGTTGTCGCAGCCAATGTTGTAGTATCAGCTAGGGTGGTGGTAAGAACAGGTGTAGTTGTAGCAGCCAATGTTGTAGTATCAGCTAGGGTGGTGGTAGGAACAGTTGTAGTTGTAGCAGCCAATGTTGTAGTATCAGCTATGGTGGTTTTAAGAACAGGTGTAGTTGTAACAGCCAGTGTTGTAGTATCAGCTATGGTGGTGGTAAGAACAGGTGTAGTTGTAGCAGCCAATGTTGTAGTTTCAACTATGGTGGTGGTAGGAAAAGCTGTAGTTGTAGCAGCCAATGTTGTAGTATCAGCTATGGTGGTGGTAAGAACAGGTGTAGTTGTCGCAGCCAATGTTGTAGTATCAGCTAGGGTGGTGGTAAGAACAGGTGTAGTTGTAGCAGCCAATGTTGTAGTATCAGCTAGGGTGGTGGTAAGAACAGGTGTAGTTGTAGCAGCCAATGTTGTAGTATCAGCTAGGGTGGTGGTAGGAACAGCTGTAGTTGTAGCCGCCAATGTTGTAGTATCAGCTATGGTGGTTTTAAGAACAGGTGTAGTTGTAACAGCCAGTGTTGTAACAGCCAATGTTGTAGTATCAGCTAGGGTGGTGGTAAGAGCAGGTGTAGTTGTAGCAGCCAATGTTGTACTATCAGCTAGGGTGGTGGTAAGAACAGGTGTAGTTGTAGCTGCCAGTGTTGTAGTATCAGCTAGGGTGGTGGTTGGAACAGCTGTAGTTGTAGCAGCCAATGTTGTAGTATCAGCTATGGTGGTGGTAAGAACAGGTGTAGTTGTAGTAGCCAATGTTGTAGTATCAGCTATGGTGGTGGTAAGAACAGATGTAGTTGTAGCAGCCAATGTTGTAGTATCAACTAGGGTGGTGGTAAGAACAGGTGTAGTTGTAGCAGCCAATGTTGTAGTATCAGCTAGGGTGGTGGTAGGAACAGTTGTAGTTGTAACAGCCAGTGTTGTAACAGCCAATGTTGTAGTATCAGCTAGGGATGTGGTAAGAACAGGTGGAGTTGTAGCAGCCAATGTTGTAGTATCAGCTATGGTGGTGGTAGGAACAGCTGTAGTTGTAACAGCCAGTGTTGTAGTGTCAGCTATGGTGGTGGTAGGAACAGCTGTAGTTGTAACAGCCAATGTTGTAGTATCAGCTAGGGATGTGGTAAGAACAGGTGTAGTTGTAGCAGCCAATGTTGTAGTATCAGCTAGAGTGGTGGTAGGAACAGCTGTAGTTGTAGCAGCCAATGTTGTAGTGTCAGCTATGGTGGTGGTAGGAACAGGTGTAGTTGTAGCAGCCAATGTTGTAGTATCAGCTAGGGTGGTGGTAGGAACAGGTGTAGTTGTAACAGCCAGTGTTGTAACAGCCAATGTTGTAGTATCAGCTAGGGTGGTGGTAAGAACAGGTGTAGTTGTAACAGCCAATGTTGTAGTATCAGCTAGGGTGGTGGTAGGAACAGCTGTAGTTGTAGCAGCCAATGTTGTAGTATCAGCTATGGTGGTATTAGGAACAGCTGTAGTTGTAACAGGAACAGCTGTAGTTGTAGCTGTCAGTGTTGTAGTATCAGCTATGGTGGTGGTAAGAACAGGTGTAGTTGTAGCTTCCAATGTTGTAGTATCAGCTATGGTGGTGGTAGGAACAGCTATAGTTGTAGCAGCCAATGTTGTCATATCAGCTATGGTGGTGGTAAGAACAGGTGTAGTTGTAGCAGCCAATGTTGTAGTATCAGCTATGGTGGTGGTAAGAACAGGTGTAGTTGTAGCAGCCAATGTTGTAGTATCAGCTATGGTGGTGGTAAGAACAGGTGTAGTTGTAGCAGCCAATGTTGTAGTATCAGCTAGGGTGGTGGTAGGAACAGTTGTAGTTGTAACAGCCAGTGTTGTAACAGCCAATGTTGTAGTATCAGCTAGGGTGGTGGTAGGAACAGGTGTAGTTGTAGCAGCCAATGTTGTAATATCAGCTAGGGTGGTGGTAGGAACAGCTGTAGTTGCAGCAGCCAATGTTGTAGTATCAGCTATGGTGGTGGTAGGAACAGGTGTAGTTGTAGCAGCCAATGTTGTAGTATCAGTTATGGTGGTGGTAAGAACAGGTGTAGTTGTAGCAGCCAATGTTGTAGTTTCAACTATGGTGGTGGTAGGAACAGCTGTAGTTGTAGCAGCCAATGTTGTAGTATCAGCTATGGTGGTTTTAAGAACAGGTGTAGTTGTAACAGCCAGTGTAGTAACAGCCAATGTTGTAGTATCAGCTAGGGTGGTGGTAAGAGCAGGTGTAGTTGTAGCAGCCAATGTTGTAGTATCAGCTAGGGTGGTGGTAAGAACAGGTGTAGTTGTAGCTGCCAGTGTTGTAGTATCAGCTAGGGTGGTGGTTGGAACAGCTGTAGTTGTAGCAGCCAATGTTGTAGTATCAGCTATGGTGGTGGTAAGAACAGGTGTAGTTGTAGCAGCCAATGTTGTAGTATCAGCTATGGTGGTGGTAAGAACAGATGTAGTTGTAGCAGCCAATGTTGTAGTATCAGCTAGGGTGGTGGTAAGAACAGGTGTAGTTGTAGCAGCCAATGTTGTAGTATCAGCTAGGGTGGTGGTAGGAACAGTTGTAGTTGTAACAGCCAGTGTTGTAACAGCCAATGTTGTAGTATCAGCTAGAGTGGTGGTAAGAACAGGTGTAGTTGTAACAGCCAATGTTGTAGTATCAGCTAGGGTGGTGGTAGGAACAGGTGTAGTTGTAGCAGCCAATGTTGTAGTATCAGCTAGGGTGGTTGTAGGAACAGCTGTAGTTTCAGCAGCCAATGTTGTAGTATCATCTATGGTGGTGGTAAGAACAGGTGTAGTTGTAGCAGCCAATGTTGAAGTATCAGCTATGGTGGTGGTAAGAACAGGTGTAGTTGTAGCAGCCAATGTTGTAGTTTCAACTATGGTGGTGGTAGGAACAGCTGTAGTTGTAGCAGCCAATGTTGTAGTATCAGCTATGGTGGTGGTAAGAACAGGTGTAGTTGTAGCAGCCAATGTTGTAGTTTCAACTATGGTGGTGGTAGGAACAGCTGTAGTTGTAGCAGCCAATGTTGTAGTATCAGCTAGGGTGGTGGTAGGAACAGTTGTAGTTGTAACAGCCAGTGTTGTAACAGCCAATGTTGTAGTATCAGCTAGGGTGGTGGTAAGAACAGGTGTAGTTGTAACAGCCAATGTTGTAGTATCAGCTAGGGTGGTGGTAGGAACAGGTGTAGTTGTAGCAGCCAATGTTGTAGTATCAGCTAGGGTGGTGGTAGGAACACCTATAGTTGCACTAGCCAATGTTGTAGTATCAGCTATGGTGGTGGTAAGAACAGGTGTAGTTGTAACAGCCAGTGTTGTTACAGCCAATGTTGTAGTATCAGCTAGGGATGTGGTAAGAACAGGTGTAGTTGTAGCAGCCAATGTTGTAGTATCAGCTAGGGTGGTGGTAAGAACAGGTGTAGTTGTAGCAGCCAATGTTGTAGTATCAGCTAGCGTGGTGGTAGGAACAGTTGTAGTTGTAACAGCCAGTGTTGTAACAGCCAATGTTGTAGTATCAGCTAGGGTGGTGGTAAGAACAGGTGTAGTTGTAACAGCCAATGTTGTAGTATCAGCTAGGGTGGTGGTAGGAACAGGTGTAGTTGTAGCAGCCAATGTTGTAGTATCAGCTAGGGTGGTGGTAGGAACAGCTGTAGTTGCACTAGCCAATGTTGTAGTATCAGCTATGGTGGTGGTAAGAACAGGTGTAGTTGTAACAGCCAGTGTTGTTAAAGCCAATGTTGTAGTATCAGCTAGGGATGTGGTAAGAATAGGTGTAGTTGTAGCAGCCAATGTTGTAGTAACAGCTCTGGTGCTGGTAGGAACAGCTGTAGTTGTAACAGCCAGTGTTGTAGTATCAGCTATGGTGGTGGTAGGAACAGCTGTAGTTGTAACAGCCATTGTTGTAGTATCAGCTAGAGATGTGGTAAGAACAGGTGTAGTTGTAGCAGCCAATATTGTAGTATCAGCTAGGGTGGTGGTAGGAACAGCTGTAATTGTAGCAGCCAATGTTGTAGTATCAGATATGGTGGTGGTAGGAACAGGTGTAGTTGTAGCAGCCAATGTTGTAGTATCAGCTATGGTGGTGGTAAGAACAGGTGTAGTTGTAGCAGCCAATGTTGTAGTTTCAACTATGGTGGTGGTAGGAACAGCTGTAGTTGTAGCAGCCAATGTTGTAGTATCAGCTATGGTGGTTTTAAGAACAGGTGTAGTTGTAACAGCCAGTGTTGTAACAGCCAATGTTGTAGTATCAGCTAGGGTGGTGGTAAGAGCAGGTGTAGTTATAGCAGCCAATGTTGTAGTATCAAATAGGGTGGTGGTAAGAACAGGTGTAGTTGTAGCTGCCAGTGTTGTAGTATCAGCTAGGGTGGTGGTTGGAACAGCTGTAGTTGTAGCAGCCAATGTTGTAGTATTAGCTATGGTGGTGGTAAGAACAGGTGTAGCTGTAGCAGCCAATGTTGTAGTATCAGCTATGGTGGTGGTAAGAACAGGTGTAGTTGTAGCAGCCAATGTTGTAGTATCAGCTAGGGTGGTGGTAAGAACAGGGGTAGTTGTAGCAGCCAATGTTGTAGTATCAGCTAGGGTGGTGGTAGGAACAGTTGTAGTTGTAACAGCCAGTGTTGTAACAGCCAATGTTGTAGTGTCAGCTAGGGATGTGGTAAGAATAGGTGTAGTTGTAGCAGCCAATGTTGTAGTAACAGCTCTGGTGGTGGTAGGAACAGCTGTAGTTGTAACAGCCAGTGTTGTAGTATCAGCTATGGTGGTGGTAGGAACAGCTGTAGTTGTAACAGCCATTGTTGTAGTATCAGCTAGAGATGTGGTAAGAACAGGTGTAGTTGTAGCAGCCAATGTTGTAGTATCAGCTAGGGTGGTGGTAGGAAAAGCTGTAGTTGTAGCAGCCAATGTTGTAGTATCAGCTATGGTGGTTTTAAGAACAGGTGTAGTTGTAACAGCCAATGTTGTAGTATCAGCTAGGGTGGTGGTAAGAGCAGGTGTATTTGTAGCAGCCAATGTTGTAGTATCAGCTAGGGTGGTGGTAAGAACAGGTGTAGTTGTAGATGCCAGTGTTGTAGTATCAGCTAGGGTGGTGGTTGGAACAGCTGTAGTTGTAGCAGCCAATGTTGTAGTATCAGCTATGGTGGTGGTAAGAACAGGTGTAGTTGTAGCAGCCAATGTTGTAGTATCAGCTATGGTGGTGGTAAGAACAGGTGTAGTTGTAGCAGCCAATGTTGTAGTATCAGCTAGGGTGGTGGTAAGAACAGGTGTAGTTGTAGCAGCCAGTGTTGTAGTATCAGCTAGGGTGGTGGTAGGAACAGTTGTAGTTGTAACAGCCAGTGTTGTAACAGCCAATGTTGTAGTATCAGCTAGGGTGGTGGTAAGAACAGGTGTAGTTGTAACAGCCAATGTTGTAGTATCAGCTAGGGTGGTGGTAGGAACAGGTGTAGTTGTAGCAGCCAATGTTGTAGTATCAGCTATGGTGGTGGTAGGAACAGGTGTAGTTGTAGCAGTCAATGTTGTAGTATCAGCTATGGTGGTGGTAAGAACAGGTGTAGTTGTAGTAGCCAATGTTGAAGTATCAGCTAGGGTGGTGGTAGGAACAGCTGTAGTTGTAGCAGCCAATGTTGTAGTATCAGCTATGGTGGTGGTAGGAACAGGTGTAGTTGTAGCAGCCAATGTTGTAGTATCAGCTATGGTGGTGGTAAGAACAGGTGTAGTTGTAGCAGCCCATGTTGTAGTTTCAACTATGGTGGTGGTAGGAACAGCTGTAGTTGTAGCAGCCAATGTTGTAGTATCAGCTATGGTGGTGGTAAGAACAGGTGTAGTTGTAGCAGCTAATGTTGTAGTATCAGCTAAGGTGGTGGTAGGAACAGCTGTAGTTGTAGCAGCCAATGTTATAGTATCAGCTATGGTGGTGGTAGGAACAGGTGTAGTTGTAGCAGCCAATGTTGTAGTATCAGCTATGGTGGTGGTAAGAACAGGTGTAGTTGTAGCAGCCCATGTTGTAGTTTCAACTATGGTGGTGGTAGGAACAGCTGTAGTTGTAGCAGCCAATGTTGTAGTATCAGCTATGGTGGTGGTATGAACAGGTGTAGTTGTAGCAGCCAATGTTGTAGTATCGGCTATAGTGGTGGTAAGAACAGGTGTAGTTGTAGCAGCCAATGTTGTAGTATCAGCTATGGCGGTGGTAAGAACAGGTGTAGTTGTAACAGCCAGTGTTGTAACAGCCAATGTTGTAGTATCAGCTAGGGTGGTGGTAAGAATAGGTGTAGTTGTAGCAGCCAATGTTGTAGTATCAGCTAGGGTGGTGGTAAGAACAGGTGTAGTTATAGCAGCCAATGTTGTAGTTTCAGCTAGGGTGGTGGTAAGAACAGATGTAGTTGTAGCAGGCAGTGTTGTAGTATCAGCTTGGGTGGTGGTAAGAACAGGTGTAGTTGTAACAGCCAGTGTTGTAGTATGAGCTAGGGTGGTGGTAGGAACAGCTGTAGTTGTAGCAGCCAATGTTGTAGTATCAGCTATGGTGGTGGTAAGAACAGGTGTAGTTGTAGCAGCCAATGTTGTAGTATCAGCTATGGTGGTGGTAGGAACAGGTGTAGTTGTAGCAGCCAATGTTGTAGTATCAGCTATGGTGGTGGTAGGAACAGCTATAGTTGTAGCAGCCAATGTTGTAGTATCAGCTATGGTGGTGGTAAGAACAGGTGTAGTTGTAACAGCCAGTGTTGTAGTATCAGCTATTGTGGTGGTAGGAACAGCTATAGTTGTTACAGCCAATGTTGTAGTATCAGCTAGGGATGTGGTAAGAACAGGTGGAGATGTAGTAGCCAATGTTGTAGTATCAGCTAGGGTGGTGGTAAGAACAGGTGTAGTTGTAACAGCCAATGTTGTAGTATGAGCTAGGGTGGTGGTAAGAACAGGTGTAGTTGTAACAGGCAATGTTGTAGTATCAGCTAGGGTGGTGGTAGGAACAGGTGTAGTTGTAACAGCCAGTGTTGTAACAGCCAATGTTGTAGTATCAGCTATGGTGGTGGTAGGAACAGGTGTAGTTGTAACAGCCAGTGTTGTAGTGTCAGCTATGGTGGTGGTAGGAACAGCTGTAGTTGTAGCAGCCAATGTTGTAGTATCAGCTATGGTGGTGGTAGGAACAGTTATAGTTGTAGCAGCAAATGTTGTAGTATCAGCTATGGTGGTGGTAAGAACAGGTGTAGTTGTAACAGCCAGTGTTGTTACAGCCAATGTTGTAGTATCAGCTATGGTGGTGGTAGGAACAGGTGTAGTTGTAGCAGTCAATGTTGTAGTATCAGCTATGGTGGTGGTAAGAACAGGTGTAGTTGTAGCAGCCAATGTTGTAGTATCAGCTATGGTGGTGGTAGGAACAGCTGTACTTGTAACAGCCAGTGTTGTAGTGTCAGCTATGGTGGTGGTAGGAACAGCTGTAGTTGTAATAGCCAATGTTGTAGTATCAGCTAGGGATGTGGTAAGAACAGGTGTAGTTGTAGCAGCCAATGTTGTAGTATCAGCTATGGTGGTGGTAGGAACAGCTGTAGTTGTAGCAGCCAATGTTGTAGTATCAGCTACGGTGGTGGTAGGAACAGCTGTAGTTGTAGCAGCCAATGTTGTAGTATCAGCTAGGGTGGTGGTAAGAACAGGTGTAGTTGTAACAGCCAATGTTGTAGTATCAGCTAGGGTGGTGGTAAGAACAGGTGTAGTTGTAGCAGCCAATGTTGTAGTATCAGCTAGAGTGGTGGTAGGAACAGCTGTAGTTGTAGCAGCCAATGTTGTAGTATCAGCTATGGTGGTGGTAGGAACAGCTGTAGTTGTAGCAGCCAATGTTGTAGTATCAGCTACGGTGGTGGTAGGAACAGCTGTAGTTGTAGCATCCAATGTTGTAGTATCAGCTAGGGTGGTGGTAAGAACAGGTGTAGTTGTAACAGCCAATGTTGTAGTATCAGCTAGGGATGTGGTAAGAACAGGTGTAGTTGTAGCAGCCAATGTTGTAGTATCAGCTATGGTGGTGGTAGGAACAGCTGTAGTTGTAGCAGCCAATGTTGTAGTATCAGCTATGGTGGTGGTAGGAACAGCTGTAGTTGTAGCAGCCAATGTTGTAGTATCAGCTAGGGTGGTGGTAAGAACAGGTGTAGTTGTAACAGCCAATGTTGTAGTATGAGCTAGGGTGGTGGTAAGAACAGGTGTAGTTGTAACAGGCAATGTTGTAGTATCAGCTAGGGTGGTGGTAGGAACAGGTGTAGTTGTAACAGCCAGTGTTGTAACAGCCAATGTTGTAGTATCAGCTATGGTGGTGGTAGGAACAGGTGTAGTTGTAACAGCCAGTGTTGTAGTGTCAGCTATGGTGGTGGTAGGAACAGCTGTAGTTGTAATAGCCAATGTTGTAGTATCAGCTAGGGATGTGGTAAGAACAGGTGTAGTTGTAGCAGCCAATGTTGTAGTATCAGCTATGGTGGTGGTAAGAACAGCTGTAGTTGTAGCAGCCAATGTTGTAGTATCAGCTACGGTGGTGGTAGGAACAGCTGTAGTTGTAGCAGCCAATGTTGTAGTATCAGCTAGGGTGGTGGTAAGAACAGGTGTAGTTGTAACAGCCAATGTTGTAGTATCAGCTAGGGTGGTGGTAAGAACAGGTGTAGTTGTAGCTGCCAATGTTGTAGTATCAGCTAGAGTGGTGGTAGGAACAGCTGTAGTTGTAGCAGCCACGGTGGTGGTAGGAACAGCTGTAGTTGTAGCAGCCAATGTTGTAGTATCAGCTACGGTGGTGGTAGGAACAGCTGTAGTTGTAGCAGCCAATGTTGTAGTATCAGCTAGGGTGGTGGTAAGAACAGTTGTAGTTGTAACAGCCAATGTTGTAGTATCAGCTAGGGATGTGGTAAGAACAGGTGTAGTTGTAGCAGCCAATGTTGTAGTATCAGCTATGGTGGTGGTAGGAACAGCTGTAGTTGTAGCAACCAATGTTGTAGTATCAGCTATGGTGGTGGTAGGAACAGCTGTAGTTGTAGCAGCCAATGTTGTAGTATCAGCTAGGGTGGTGGTAAGAACAGGTGTAGTTGTAACAGCCAATGTTGTAGTATCAGCTAGGGTGGTGGTAAGAACAGGTGTAGTTGTAGCAGCCAAAGTTGTAGTATCAGCTACGGTGGTGGTAGGAACAGCTGTAGTTGTAGCAGCCAATGTTGTAGTATCAGCTAGGGTGGTGGTAAGAACAGGTGTAGTTGTAACAGCCAATGATGTAGTATGAGCTAGTGTGGTGGTAGGAACAGGTGTAGTTGTAACAGCCAGTGTTGTAACAGCCAATGTTGTAGTATCAGCTAGGGTGGTGGTAAGAACAGGTGTAGTTGTAACAGCCAATGTTGTAGTATCAGGTAGGGTGGTGGTAGGAACAGCTGTAGTTGTAGCAGCCAATGTTGTAGTATCAGCTATGGTGGTGGTAAGAACAGGTGTAGTTGTAGCAGCCAATGTTGTAGTACCAGCTATGGTGGTGGTAGGAACAGCTGTAGTTGTAGCAGCCAATGTTGTAGTATCAGCTATGGTAGTGGTAGGAACAGCTATAGTTGTAGCAGCCAATGTTGTAGTATCAGCTATGGTGGTGGTAAGAACAGGTGTAGTTGTAACAGCCAGTGTTGTTACAGCCAATGTTGTAGTATCAGCTAGGGATGTGGTAAGAACAGGTGGAGTTGTAGCAGCCAATGTTGTAGTATCAGCTATGGTGGTGGTAGGAACAGCTGTAGTTGTAACAGCCAGTGTTGTAGTGTCAGCTATGGTGGTGGTAGGAACAGCTGTAGTTGTAACAGCCAATGTTGTAGTATCAGCTAGGGATGTGGTAAGAACAGGTTTAGTTGTAGCAGCCAATGTTGTAGTATCAGTTATGGTGGTGGTAGGAACAGCTGTAGTTGTAGCAGCCAATGTTGTAGTATCAGCTACGGTGGTGGTAGGAACAGCTGTAGTTGTAGCAGCCAATGTTGTAGTATCAGCTAGGGTGGTGGTAAGAACAGGTGTAGTTGTAACAGCCAATGTTGTAGTATGAGCTAGGGTGGTGGTAAGAACAGGTGTAGTTGTAACAGGCAATGTTGTAGTATCAGCTAGGGTGGTGGTAGGAACAGGTGTAGTTGTAACAGCCAGTGTTGTAACAGCCAATGTTGTAGTATCAGCTAGGGTGGTGGTAGGAACAGGTGTAGTTGTAGCAGCCAATGTTGTAGTATCAGCTAGGGTGGTGGTAGGAACAGCTGTTGTTGTTGCAGCCAAAGTTGTAGTATCAGCTATGGTGGTGGTAAGAACAGGTGTAGTTGTAACAGCCAGTGTTGTTACAGCCAATGTTGTAGTATCAGCTAGGGATGTGGTAAGAACAGGTGGAGTTGTAGCAGCCAATGTTGTAGTATCAGCTCGGGATGTGGTAAGAACAGGTGTAGTTGTAGCAGCCAATGTGGTAGTATCAGCTATGGTGGTGGTAGGAACAGGTGTAGTTGTAGCAGCCAATGTTGTAGTATCAGCTACGGTGGTGGTAGGAACAGCTGTAGTTGTAGCAGCCAATGTTGTCGTATCAGCTAGGGTGGTGGTAAGAACAGGTGTAGTTGTAGCAGCCAATGTTGTAGTATCAGCTACGGTGGTGGTAGGGACAGCTGTAGTTCTAGCAGCCAATGTTGTAGTATCAGCTAGGGTGGTGGTAAGAACAGGTGTAGTTGTAACAGCCAATGTTGTAGTATCAGCTATGGTGGTGGTAAGAACAGGTGTAGTTGTAGCAGGAAATGTTGTAGTATCAGCTAGGGTGGTGGTAAGAACAGGTGTAGTTGTAACAGCCAGTGTTGTTACAGCCAATGTTGTAGTATCAGCTAGGGATGTGGTAAGAACAGGTGTAGTTGTAGCAGCCAATGTTGTAGTATCAGCTAGGGTGGTGGTAGGAACAGCTGTAGTTGTAGCAGCCAATGTTGTAGTATCAGCTATGGTGGTGGTAAGAACAGGTGTAGTTGTAGAAGCAAATGTTGTAGTATCAGCTAGGGTGGTGTTAAGAACAGGTGTAGTTGTAGCAGCCAGTGTTGTAGTATCAGCTAGTGTGGTGGTAGGAACAGCTGTAGTTGTAGCAGCCAATGTTGTAGTATCAGATATGGTGGTGGTAAGAACAGGTGTAGTTGTAGCAGCCAATGTTGTAGTATCAGCTAGGGTGGTGGTAGGAACAGGTGTAGTTGTAGCAGCCAATGTTGTAGTATCAGCTAGGGTGGTGGTAGGAACAGCTGTTGTTGTTGCAGCCAAAGTTGTAGTATCAGCTATGGTGGTGGTAAGAACAGGTGTAGTTGTAACAGCCAGTGTTGTTACAGCCAATGTTGTAGTATCAGCTAGGGATGTGGTAAGAACAGGTGGAGTTGTAGCAGCCAATGTTGTAGTATCAGCTCGGGATGTGGTAAGAACAGGTGTAGTTGTAGCAGCCAATGTGGTAGTATCAGCTATGGTGGTGGTAGGAACAGGTGTAGTTGTAGCAGCCAATGTTGTAGTATCAGCTACGGTGGTGGTAGGAACAGCTGTAGTTGTAGCAGCCAATGTTGTCGTATCAGCTAGGGTGGTGGTAAGAACAGGTGTAGTTGTAGCAGCCAATGTTGTAGTATCAGCTACGGTGGTGGTAGGGACAGCTGTAGTTCTAGCAGCCAATGTTGTAGTATCAGCTAGGGTGGTGGTAAGAACAGGTGTAGTTGTAACAGCCAATGTTGTAGTATCAGCTATGGTGGTGGTAAGAACAGGTGTAGTTGTAGCAGGAAATGTTGTAGTATCAGCTAGGGTGGTGGTAAGAACAGGTGTAGTTGTAACAGCCAGTGTTGTTACAGCCAATGTTGTAGTATCAGCTAGGGATGTGGTAAGAACAGGTGTAGTTGTAGCAGCCAATGTTGTAGTATCAGCTAGGGTGGTGGTAGGAACAGCTGTAGTTGTAGCAGCCAATGTTGTAGTATCAGCTATGGTGGTGGTAAGAACAGGTGTAGTTGTAGAAGCAAATGTTGTAGTATCAGCTAGGGTGGTGTTAAGAACAGGTGTAGTTGTAGCAGCCAGTGTTGTAGTATCAGCTAGTGTGGTGGTAGGAACAGCTGTAGTTGTAGCAGCCAATGTTGTAGTATCAGATATGGTGGTGGTAAGAACAGGTGTAGTTGTAGCAGCCAATGTTGTAGTATCAGCTATGGTGGTGGTAAGAACAGGTGTAGTTGTAGCAGCAAATGTTGTAGTATCAGCTAGGGTGGTGGTAGGAACAGGTGTAGTTGTAGCAGCCAATGTTGTAGTATGAGCTAGGGTGGTGGTAGGAACAGCTGTAGTTGTAGCAGCCAAAGTTGTAGTATCAGCTATGGTGGTGGTAAGAACAGGTGTAGTTGTAACAGCCAGTGTTGTTACAGCCAATGTTGTAGTATCAGCTAGGGATGTGGTAAGAACAGCTGTAGTTGTAGCAGCCAATGTTGTAGTATCAGCTAGGGTGGTGGTAGGAACAGCTGTAGTTGTAGCAGCCAATGTTGTAGTATCAGCTAGGGTGGTGGTAGGAACAGCTGTAGTTGTAGCAGCCAATGTTGTAGTATCAGCTAGGGTGGTGGTAAGAACAGGTGTAGTTGTAACAGCCAATGTTGTAGTATCAGCTATGGTGGTGGTAAGAACAGGTGTAGTTGTAGCAGGAAATGTTGTAGTATCAGCTAGGGTGGTGGTAAGAACAGGTGTAGTTGTAACAGCCAGTGTTGTTACAGCCAATGTTGTAGTATCAGCTAGGGATGTGGTAAGAACAGGTGTAGTTGTAAGAGCCAGTGTTGTAGTATCAGCTATGGTGGTGGTAGGAACAGCTGTAGTTGTAACAGCCAATGTTGTAGTATCAGCTAGGGATGTGGTAAGAACAGGTGTAGTTGTAGCAGCCAATTTTGTAGTATCAGCTAGGGTGGTGGTAGGAACAGCTGTAGTTGTAGCAGCCAATGTTGTAGTATCAGCTAGGGTGGTGGTATGAACAGGTGTTGTTGTAGCAGCCAATGTTGTAGTATCAGCTATTGTGGTGGTAGGAACAGGTGTAGTTGTAGCAGCCAATGTTGTAGTATCAGCTATGGTGGTGGTAAGAACAGGTGTAGTTGTAGAAGCAAATGTTGTAGTATCAGCTAGGGTGGTGGTAAGAACAGGTGTAGTTGTAGCAGCCAGTGTTGTAGTATCAGCTAGTGTGGTGGTAGGAACAGCTGTAGTTGTAGCAGCCAATGTTGTAGTATCAGATATGGTGGTGGTAAGAACAGGTGTAGTTGTAGCAGCCAATGTTGTAGTATCAGCTATGGTGGTGGTAAGAACAGGTGTAGTTGTAGCAGCAAATGTTGTAGTATCAGTTAGGGTGGTGGTAGGAACAGGTGTAGTTGTAGCAGCCAATGTTGTAGTATGAGCTAGGGTGGTGGTAGGAACAGCTGTAGTTGTAGCAGCCAAAGTTGTAGTATCAGCTATGGTGGTGGTAAGAACAGGTGTAGTTGTAACAGCCAGTGTTGTTACAGCCAATGTTGTAGTATCAGCTAGGGATGTGGTAAGAACAGCTGTAGTTGTAGCAGCCAATGTTGTAGTATCAGCTAGGGTGGTGGTAGGAACAGCTGTAGTTGTAGCAGCCAATGTTGTAGTATCAGCTAGGGTGGTGGTATGAACAGGTGTTGTTGTAGCAGCCAATGTTGTAGTATCAGCTATTGTGGTGGTAGGAACAGGTGTAGTTGTAGCAGCGAATGTTGTAGTATCAGCTATGGTGGTGGTAAGAACAGGTGTAGTTGTAGAAGCAAATGTTGTAGTATCAGCTAGGGTGGTGGTAAGAACAGGTGTAGTTGTAGCAGCCAGTGTTGTAGTATCAGCTAGTGTGGTGGTAGGAACAGCTGTAGTTGTAGCAGCCAATGTTGTAGTATCAGATATGGTGGTGGTAAGAACAGGTGTAGTTGTAGCAGCCAATGTTGTAGTATCAGCTATGGTGGTGGTAAGAACAGGTGTAGTTGTAGCAGCAAATGTTGTAGTATCAGCTAGGGTGGTGGTAGGAACAGGTGTAGTTGTAGCAGCCAATGTTGTAGTATGAGCTAGGGTGGTGGTAGGAACAGCTGTAGTTGTAGCAGCCAAAGTTGTAGTATCAGCTATGGTGGTGGTAAGAACAGGTGTAGTTGTAACAGCCAGTGTTGTTACAGCCAATGTTGTAGTATCAGCTAGGGATGTGGTAAGAACAGCTGTAGTTGTAGCAGCCAATGTTGTAGTATCAGCTATGGTGGTGGTCAGAACAGGTGTAGTTGTAGCAGCCAATGTTGTAGTATCAGCTATTGTGGTGGTAGGAACAGGTGTAGTTGTAGCAGCCAATGTTGTAGAATCAGCTATGGTGGTGGTAGGAACAGCTATAGTTGTAGCAGCCAATGTTGTAGTATCAGCTAGGATGGTGGTAGGAACAGGTGTAGTTGTAGCAGCCAGTGTTGTAGTATCAGCTAGGGTGGTGGTAGGAACAGCTGTAGTTGTAGAAGCCAGTGTTGTAGTATCAGCTAGGGTGGTGGTAAGAACAGGTGTATTTGTAACAGCCAGTGTTGTAGTGTCAGCTATGGTGGTGGTAGGAACAGCTGTAGTTGTAGCAGCCAATGTTGTAATATCAGCTATGGTGGTGGTAGGAATAGATGTAGTTGTAGCAGCCAATGTTGTAGTATCAGCTAGGGTGGTGGTAAGAACAGGTGTAGTTGTAACAGCCAATGTTGTAGTATCAGCTAGGGTGGTGGTAGGAACAGGTGTAATTGTAGCAGCCAATGTTGTAGTATCAGCTAGGGTGGTGGTAGGAATAGGTGTAGTTGTAACAGCCAGTGTTGTAAGACCCAATGTTGTAGTATCAGCTAGGGTGGTGGTAAGAACAGGTGTAGTTGTAACAGCCAATGTTGTAGTATCAGCTAGGGTGGTGGTAAGAACAGGTGGAGTTGTAACAGCCAATGTTGTAGTATCAGCTAGGGTGGTGGTAGGAACAGCTGTAGTTGTAGCAGCCAATGTTGTAGTATCAGCTAGGGTGGTGGTAAGAACAGGTGTAGTTGTAGCAGCCAATGTTGTAGTATCAGCTATGGTGGTGGTAGGAACAGCTGTAGTTGTAGCAGCCAATATTGTAGTATCAGCTATGGTGGTGGTAAGAACAGGTGTAGTTGTAACAGCCAGTGTAGTAGTATTAGCTATGGTGGTGGTAATAACAGCTGTAGTTGTAACAGCCAACGTTGTAGTATCAGCTAGGGATGTGGTAAGAACAGGTGTAGTTGTAGCAGCCAATGTTGTAGTATCAGCTAGGGTGGTGGTAGGAACAGCTGTAGTTGTAGCAGCCAATGTTGTAGTATCAGCTAGGGTGGTGGTAAGAACAGGTGTAGTTGTAGCAGCAAATGTTGTAGTATCAGCTATGGTGGTGGTAGGAACAGCTGTAGTTGTAGCAGCCAATGTTGTAGTATCAGCTATGGTGGTGGTAAGAACAGGTGTAGTTGTAACAGCCAGTGTTGTTACAGCCAATGTTGTAGTATCAGGTATGGTGGTGGTAGGAACAGCTGTAGTTGTAACAGCCAATGTTGTAGTATCAGCTAGGGATGTGGTAAGAACAGGTGTAGTTGTAGCAGGCAATGTTGTAGTATCAGCTATGGTGGTGGTAGGAACAGCTGTAGTTGTAACAGCCAATGTTGTAGTATCAGCTAGGGATGTGATAAGAACAGGTGTAGTTGTAGAAGCCAATGTTGTAGTATCAGCTATGGTGGTGGTAGGAACAGCTGTAGTTGTAGCAGCCAATGTTGTAGTATCAGCTACGGTGGTGGTAGGAACAGCTGTAGTTGTAGCAGCCAATGTTGTAGTATCAGCTACGGTGGTGCTAGGAACAGCTGTAGATGTAGCAGCCAATGTTGTAGTATCAACTAGGGTGGTGGTAAGAACAGGTGTAGTTGTAACAGCCAATGTTGTAGTATCAGCTAGGGTGGTGGTAGGAACAGGTGTAGTTGTAGCAGCTAATGTTGTAGTATCAGCTAGGGTGGTGGTAGGAACAGGTGTAGTTGTAACAGCCAGTGTTGTAACAGCCAATGTTGTAGTATCAGCTAGGGTGGTGGTAAGAACAGGTGTAGTTGTAACAGCCAATGTTGTAGTATCAGCTAGGGTGGTGGTAGGAACAGGTGTAGTTGTAGCAGCCAATGTTGTAGTATCAGCTATGGTGGTGGTAGGAACAGCTGTAGTTGTAACAGCCAATGTTGTAGTATCAGCTAGGGATGTGGTAAGAACAGGTGTAGTTGTAGCAGCCAATGTTGTAGTATCAGCTATGGTGGTGGTAGGAACAGCTGTAGTTGTAGCAGCCAATGTTGTAGTATCAGCTACGGTGGTGGTAGGAACAGCTGTAGTTGTAGCAGCCAATGTTGTAGTATCAGCTAGGGATGTGGTAAGAACAGGTGTAGTTGTAGTAGCCAATGTTGTAGTATCAGCTATGGTGGTGGTAGGAACAGCTGTAGTTGTAGCAGCCAATGTTGTAGTATCAGCTACGGTGGTGGTAGGAACAGGTGTAGTTGTAGCAGCTAATGTTGTAGTATCAGCTAGGGTGGTGGTAGGAACAGGTGTAGTTGTAACAGCCAGTGTTGTAACAGCCAATGTTGTAGTATCAGCTAGGGTGGTGGTAAGAACAGGTGTAGTTGTAACAGCCAATGTTGTAGTATCAGCTAGGGTGGTGGTAGGAACAGGTGTAGTTGTAGCAGCCAATGTTGTAGTATCAGCTATGGTGGTGGTAGGAACAGCTGTAGTTGTAACAGCCAATGTTGTAGTATCAGCTAGGGATGTGGTAAGAACAGGTGTAGTTGTAGCAGCCAATGTTGTAGTATCAGCTATGGTGGTGGTAGGAACAGCTGTAGTTGTAGCAGCCAATGTTGTAGTATCAGCTACGGTGGTGGTAGGAACAGCTGTAGTTGTAGCAGCCAATGTTGTAGTATCAGCTAGGGATGTGGTAAGAACAGGTGTAGTTGTAGTAGCCAATGTTGTAGTATCAGCTATGGTGGTGGTAGGAACAGCTGTAGTTGTAGCAGCCAATGTTGTAGTATCAGCTACGGTGGTGGTAGGAACAGCTGTAGTTGTAGCAGCCAATGTTGTAGTATCAGCTACGGTGGTGGTAGGAACAGCTGTAGATGTAGCAGCCAATGTTGTAGTATCAACTAGGGTGGTGGTAAGAACAGGTGTAGTTGTAACAGCCAATGTTGTAGTATCAGCTAGGGTGGTGGTAGGAACAGGTGTAGTTGTAGCAGCTAATGTTGTAGTATCAGCTAGGGTGGTGGTAGGAACAGGTGTAGTTGTAACAGCCAGTGTTGTAACAGCCAATGTTGTAGTATCAGCTAGGGTGGTGGTAAGAACAGGTGTAGTTGTAACAGCCAATGTTGTAGTATCAGCTAGGGATGTGGTAAGAACAGGTGTAGTTGTAGCAGCCAATGTTGTAGTATCAGCTATGGTGGTGGTAGGAACAGCTGTAGTTGTAGCAGCCAATGTTGTAGTATCAGCTACGGTGGTGGTAGGAACAGCTGTAGTTGTAGCAGCCAATGTTGTAGTATCAGCTAGGGATGTGGTAAGAACAGGTGTAGTTGTAGTAGCCAATGTTGTAGTATCAGCTATGGTGGTGGTAGGAACAGCTGTAGTTGTAGCAGCCAATGTTGTAGTATCAGCTACGGTGGTGGTAGGAACAGGTGTAGTTGTAGCAGCTAATGTTGTAGTATCAGCTAGGGTGGTGGTAGGAACAGGTGTAGTTGTAACAGCCAGTGTTGTAACAGCCAATGTTGTAGTATCAGCTAGGGTGGTGGTAAGAACAGGTGTAGTTGTAACAGCCAATGTTGTAGTATCAGCTAGGGTGGTGGTAGGAACAGGTGTAGTTGTAGCAGCCAATGTTGTAGTATCAGCTATGGTGGTGGTAGGAACAGCTGTAGTTGTAACAGCCAATGTTGTAGTATCAGCTAGGGATGTGGTAAGAACAGGTGTAGTTGTAGCAGCCAATGTTGTAGTATCAGCTATGGTGGTGGTAGGAACAGCTGTAGTTGTAGCAGCCAATGTTGTAGTATCAGCTACGGTGGTGGTAGGAACAGCTGTAGTTGTAGCAGCCAATGTTGTAGTATCAGCTAGGGATGTGGTAAGAACAGGTGTAGTTGTAGTAGCCAATGTTGTAGTATCAGCTATGGTGGTGGTAGGAACAGCTGTAGTTGTAGCAGCCAATGTTGTAGTATCAGCTACGGTGGTGGTAGGAACAGCTGTAGTTGTAGCAGCCAATGTTGTAGTATCAGCTACGGTGGTGGTAGGAACAGCTGTAGATGTAGCAGCCAATGTTGTAGTATCAACTAGGGTGGTGGTAAGAACAGGTGTAGTTGTAACAGCCAATGTTGTAGTATCAGCTAGGGTGGTGGTAGGAACAGGTGTAGTTGTAGCAGCTAATGTTGTAGTATCAGCTAGGGTGGTGGTAGGAACAGGTGTAGTTGTAACAGCCAGTGTTGTAACAGCCAATGTTGTAGTATCAGCTAGGGTGGTGGTAAGAACAGGTGTAGTTGTAACAGCCAATGTTGTAGTATCAGCTAGGGTGGTGGTAGGAACAGGTGTAGTTGTAGCAGCCAATGTTGTAGTATCAGCTATGGTGGTGGTAGGAACAGCTGTAGTTGTAACAGCCAATGTTGTAGTATCAGCTAGGGATGTGGTAAGAACAGGTGTAGTTGTAGCAGCCAATGTTGTAGTATCAGCTATGGTGGTGGTAGGAACAGCTGTAGTTGTAACAGCCAATGTTGTAGTATCAGCTAGGGATGTGGTAAGAACAGGTGTAGTTGTAGCAGCCAATGTTGTAGTATCAGCTATGGTGGTGGTAGGAACAGCTGTAGTTGTAGCAGCCAATGTTGTAGTATCAGCTACGGTGGTGGTAGGAACAGCTGTAGTTGTAGCAGCCAATGTTGTAGTATCAGCTAGGGATGTGGTAAGAACAGATGTAGTTGTAGTAGCCAATGTTGTAGTATCAGCTATGGTGGTGGTAGGAACAGCTGTAGTTGTAGCAGCCAATTTTGTAGTATCAGCTACGGTGGTGGTAGGAACAGGTGTAGTTGTAGCAGCTAATGTTGTAGTATCAGCTAGGGTGGTGGTAGGAACAGGTGTAGTTGTAACAGCCAGTGTTGTAACAGCCAATGTTGTAGTATCAGCTAGGGTGGTGGTAAGAACAGGTGTAGTTGTAACAGCCAATGTTGTAGTATCAGCTAGGGTGGTGGTAGGAACAGGTGTAGTTGTAGCAGCCAATGTTGTAGTATCAGCTATGGTGGTGGTAGGAACAGCTGTAGTTGTAACAGCCAATGTTGTAGTATCAGCTAGGGATGTGGTAAGAACAGGTGTAGTTGTAGCAGCCAATGTTGTAGTATCAGCTATGGTGGTGGTAGGAACAGCTGTAGTTGTAGCAGCCAATGTTGTAGTATCAGCTACGGTGGTGGTAGGAACAGCTGAAGTTGTAGCAGCCAATGTTGTAGTATCAGCTAGGGATGTGGTAAGAACAGGTGTAGTTGTAGTAGCCAATGTTGTAGTATCAGCTATGGTGGTGGTAGGAACAGCTGTAGTTGTAGCAGCCAATGTTGTAGTATCAGCTACGGTGGTGGTAGGAACAGCTGTAGTTGTAGCAGCCAATGTTGTAGTATCAGCTACGGTGGTGGTAGGAACAGCTGTAGATGTAGCAGCCAATGTTGTAGTATCAACTAGGGTGGTGGTAAGAACAGGTGTAGTTGTAACAGCCAATGTTGTAGTATCAGCTAGGGTGGTGGTAGGAACAGGTGTAGTTGTAGCAGCTAATGTTGTAGTATCAGCTAGGGTGGTGGTAGGAACAGGTGTAGTTGTAACAGCCAGTGATGTAACAGCCAATGTTGTAGTATCAGCTAGGGTGGTGGTAAGAACAGGTGTAGTTGTAACAGCCAATGTTGTAGTATCAGCTAGGGTGGTGGTAGGAACAGCTGTAGTTGTAGCAGCCAATGTTGTAGTATCAGCTATGGTGGTGGTAGGAACAGCTGTAGTTGTAACAGCCAATGTTGTAGTATCAGCTAGGGATGTGGTAAGAACAGGTGTAGTTGTAGCAGCCAATGTTGTAGTATCAGCTATGGTGGTGGTAGGAACAGCTGTAGTTGTAGCAGCCAATGTTGTAGTATCAGCTACGGTGGTGGTAGGAACAGCTGTAGTTGTAGCAGCCAATGTTGTAGTATCAGCTAGGGTGGTGGTAGGAACAGCTGTAGTTGTAGCAGCCAATGTTGTAGTATCAGCTATGGAGGTGGTAAGAACAGGTGTAGTTGTAACAGCCAGTGTTGTTACAGCCAATGTTGTAGTATCAGCTAGGGATGTGGTAAGAACAGGTGGAGTTGTAGCAGCCAATGTTGTAGTATCAGCTATGGTGGTGGTAGGAACAGCTGTAGTTGTAACAGCCAGTGTTGTAGTATCAGCTATGGTGGTGGTAGGAACAGCTGTAGTTGTAACAGCCAATGTTGTAGTATCAGCTAGGGATGTGGTAAGAACAGGTGTAGTTGTAGCAGCCAATGTTGTAGTATCAGCTAGGGTCGTGGTAGGAACAGCTGTAGTTGTAGCAGCCAATGTTGTAGTATCAGCTAGGGTGGTGGTAAGAACAGGTGTAGTTGTAGCAGCTAATGTTGTAGTATCAGCTATGGTGGTGGTAGGAACAAGTGTAGTTGTAGCAGCCAATGTTGTAGTATCAGCTATGGTGGTGGTAGGAACAGCTGTAGTTGTAGCAGCCAATGTTGTAGTATCAGCTATGGTGGTGGTAAGAACAGGTGTAGTTGTAGCAGCCAATGTTGTAGTTTCAGCTAGGGTGGTGGTAAGAACAGGTGTAGTTGTAGCAGCCAATGTTGTAGTATCAGCTATGGTGGTGGTAGGAACAGGTGTAGTTGTAGCAGCCAATGTTGTAGTATCAGCTATGGTGGTGGTAGGAACAGCAATAGTTGTAGCAGGCAATGTTGTAGTATCAGCTATGGTGGTGGTAAGAACAGGTGTAGTTGTAACAGCCAGTGTTGTTACAGCCAATGTTGTAGTATCAGCTAGGGATGTGGTAAGAACAGGTGGAGTTGTAGCAGCTAATGTTGTAGTATCAGCTATGGTGGTGGTAGGAACAGCTGTAGTTGTAACAGCCAGTGTGGTAGTGTCAGCTATGGTGGTGGTAGGAACAGCTGTAGTTGTAACAGCCAATGTTGTAGTATCAGCTGGGGATGTGGTAAGAACAGGTGTAGTTGTAGCAGCCAATGTTGTAGTATCAGCTACGGTGGTGGTAGGAACAGTTGTAGTTGTAGCAGCCAATGTTGTAGTATCAGCTAGGGTGGTGGTAGGAACAGGTGTAGTTGTAACAGCCAGTGTTGTAACAGCCAATGTTGTAGTATCAGCTAAGGTGGTGGTAAGAACAGGTGTAGTTGTAACAACCAATGTTGTAGTATCAGCTAGGGTGGTGGTAGGAACAGTTGTAGTTGTAGCAGCCAATGTTGTAGTATCAGCTATGGTGGTATTAAGAACAGCTGTAGTTGTAACAGGAAAAGCTGTAGTTGTAGCTGTCAGTGTTGTAGTATCAGCTATGGTGGTGGTAAGAACAGGTGTAGTTGTAGCTGCCAATGTTGTAGTATCAGCTATGGTGGTGGTAAGAACAGGTGTAGTTGTAGCAGCCAATGTTGTAGTATCAGCTAGGGTGGTGGTAGGAACAGTTGTAGTTGTAACAGCCAGTGTTGTAACAGCCAATGTTGTAGTATCAGCTAGGGTGCTGGTAAGAACAGGTGTAGTTGTAACAGCCAATGTTGTAGTATCAGCTAGGGTGGTGGTAGGAACAGCTGTAGTTGCACTAGCCAATGTTGTAGTATCAGCTATGGTGGTGGTAAGAGCAGGTGTAGTTGTAACAGCCAGTGTTGTTACAGCCAATGTTGTAGTATCAGCTAGGGATGTGGTAAGAATAGGTGTAGTTGTAGCAGCCAATGTTGTAGTAACAGCTCTGGTGGTGGTAGGAACAGTTGTAGTTGTAACAGCCAGTGTTGTAGTATCAGCTATGGTGGTGGTAGGAACAGCTGTAGTTGTAACAGCCATTGTTGTAGTATCAGCTAGAGATGTGGTAAGAACAGGTGTAGTTATAGCAGCCAATGTTGTAGTATCAGCTAGGGTGGTGGTAGGAACAGCTGTAGTTGTAGCAGCCAATGTTGTAGTATCAGCTATGGTGGTGGTAGGAACAGGTGTAGTTGTAGCAGCCAATGTTGTAGTTTCAACTATGGTGGTGGTAGGAACAGCTGTAGTTGTAGCAGCCAATGTTGTAGTATCAGCTATGGTGGTGGTAAGAACAGGTGTAGTTGTAGCAGCCAATGTTGTAGTTTCAACTATGGTGGTGGTAGGAAAAGCTGTAGTTGTAGCAGCCAATGTTGTAGTATCAGCTATGGTGGTGGTAAGAACAGGTGTAGTTGTCGCAGCCAATGTTGTAGTATCAGCTAGGGTGGTGGTAAGAACAGTTGTAGTTGTAGCAGCCAATGTTGTAGTATCAGCTAGGGTGGTGGTAGGAACAGTTGTAGTTGTAGCAGCCAATGTTGTAGTATCAGCTATGGTGGTTTTAAGAACAGGTGTTGTTGTAACAGCCAGTGTTTTAGTATCAGCTATGGTGGTGGTAAGAACAGGTGTAGTTGTAGCAGCCAATGTTGTAGTTTCAACTATGGTGGTGGTAGGAAAAGCTGTAGTTGTAGCAGCCAATGTTGTAGTATCAGCTATGGTGGTGGTAAGAACAGGTGTAGTTGTCGCAGCCAATGTTGTAGTATCAGCTAGGGTGGTGGTAAGAACAGGTGTAGTTGTAGCAGCCAATGTTGTAGTATCAGCTAGGGTGGTGGTAAGAACAGGTGTAGTTGTAGCAGCCAATGTTGTAGTATCAGCTAGGGTGGTGGTAGGAACAGCTGTAGTTGTAGCCGCCAATGTTGTAGTATCAGCTATGGTGGTTTTAAGAACAGGTGTAGTTGTAACAGCCAGTGTTGTAACAGCCAATGTTGTAGTATCAGCTAGGGTGGTGGTAAGAGCAGGTGTAGTTGTAGCAGCCAATGTTGTAGTATCAGCTAGGGTGGTGGTAAGAACAGGTGTAGTTGTAGCTGCCAGTGTTGTAGTATCAGCTAGGGTGGTGGTTGGAACAGCTGTAGTTGTAGCAGCCAATGTTGTAGTATCAGCTATGGTGGTGGTAAGAACAGGTGTAGTTGTAGTAGCCAATGTTGTAGTATCAGCTATGGTGGTGGTAAGAACAGATGTAGTTGTAGCAGCCAATGTTGTAGTATCAACTAGGGTGGTGGTAAGAACAGGTGTAGTTGTAGCAGCCAATGTTGTAGTATCAGCTAGGGTGGTGGTAGGAACAGTTGTAGTTGTAACAGCCAGTGTTGTAACAGCCAATGTTGTAGTATCAGCTAGGGATGTGGTAAGAACAGGTGGAGTTGTAGCAGCCAATGTTGTAGTATCAGCTATGGTGGTGGTAGGAACAGCTGTAGTTGTAACAGCCAGTGTTGTAGTGTCAGCTATGGTGGTGGTAGGAACAGCTGTAGTTGTAACAGCCAATGTTGTAGTATCAGCTAGGGATGTGGTAAGAACAGGTGTAGTTGTAGCAGCCAATGTTGTAGTATCAGCTAGAGTGGTGGTAGGAACAGCTGTAGTTGTAGCAGCCAATGTTGTAGTGTCAGCTATGGTGGTGGTAGGAACAGGTGTAGTTGTAGCAGCCAATGTTGTAGTATCAGCTAGGGTGGTGGTAGGAACAGGTGTAGTTGTAACAGCCAGTGTTGTAACAGCCAATGTTGTAGTATCAGCTAGGGTGGTGGTAAGAACAGGTGTAGTTGTAACAGCCAATGTTGTAGTATCAGCTAGGGTAGTGGTAGGAACAGCTGTAGTTGTAGCAGCCAATGTTGTAGTATCAGCTATGGTGGTATTAGGAACAGCTGTAGTTGTAACAGGAACAGCTGTAGTTGTAGCTGTCAGTGTTGTAGTATCAGCTATGGTGGTGGTAAGAACAGGTGTAGTTGTAGCTTCCAATGTTGTAGTATCAGCTATGGTGGTGGTAGGAACAGCTATAGTTGTAGCAGCCAATGTTGTCATATCAGCTATGGTGGTGGTAAGAACAGGTGTAGTTGTAGCAGCCAATGTTGTAGTATCAGCTATGGTGGTGGTAAGAACAGGTGTAGTTGTAGCAGCCAATGTTGTAGTATCAGCTATGGTGGTGGTAAGAACAGGTGTAGTTGTAGCAGCCAATGTTGTAGTATCAGCTATGGTGGTGGTAAGAACAGGTGTAGTTGTAACAGCCAGTGTTGTTACAGCCAATGTTGTAGTATCAGCAAGGGATGTGGTAAGAATAGGTGTAGTTGTAGCAGCCAATGTTGTAGTAACAGTTCTGGTGGTGGTAGGAACAGCTGTAGTTGTAACAGCCAGTGTTGTAGTATCAGCTATGGTGGTGGTAGGAACAGCTGTAGTTGTAACAGCCATTGTTGTAGTATCAGCTAGGGTGGTGGTAGGAACAGGTGTAGTTGTAGCAGCCGATGTTGTAGTATCAGCTAGGGTGGTGGTAGGAACAGTTGTAGTTGTAACAGCCAGTGTTGTAACAGCCAATGTTGTAGTATCAGCTTGGGTGGTGGTAAGAACAGGTGTAGTTGTAACAGCCAATGTTGTGGTATCAGCTAGGGTGGTGGTAGTAACAGGTGTAGTTGTAGCAGCCAATGTTGTAGTATCAGCTATGGTGGTGGTAGGAACAGCTGTAGTTGTAGCCGCCAATGTTGTAGTATCAGCTAGAGATGTGGTAAGAACAGGTGTAATTGTAGCAGCCAATGTTGTAGTATCAGCTAGGGTGGTGGTAAGAGCAGGTGTAGTTTTAGCAGCCAATGTTGTAGTATCAGCTAGGGTGGTGGTAAGAACAGGTGTAGTTGTAGCTGCCAGTGTTGTAGTATCAGCTAGGGTGGTGGTTGGAACAGCTGTAGTTGTAGCAGCCAATGTTGTAGTATCAGCTATGGTGGTGGTAAGAACAGGTGTAGTTGTAGCAGCCAATGTTGTAGTATCAGCTATGGTGGTGGTAAGAACAGGTGTAGTTGTAGCAGCCAATGTTGTAGTATCAGCTAGGGTGGTGGTAGGAACAGTTGTAGTTGTAACAGCCAGTGTTGTAACAGCCAATGTTGTAGTATCAGCTAGGGTGGTGGTAAGAACAGGTGTAGTTGTAACAGCCAATGTTGTAGTATCAGCTAGGGTGGTGGTAGGAACAGGTGTAGTTGTAGCAGCCAATGTTGTAGTATCAGCTAGGGTGGTGGTAGGAACAGCTGTAGTTTCAGCAGCCAATGTTGTAGTATCAGCTATGGTGGTGGTAAGAACAGGTGTAGTTGTAGCAGCCAATGTTGAAGTATCAGCTATGGTGGTGGTAAGAACAGGTGTAGTTGTAGCAGCCAATGTTGTAGTTTCAACTATGGTGGTGGTAGGAACAGCTGTAGTTGTAGCAGCCAATGTTGTAGTATCAGCTATGGTGGTGGTAAGAACAGGTGTAGTTGTAGCAGCCAATGTTGTAGTTTCAACTATGGTGGTGGTAGGAACAGCTGTAGTTGTAGCAGCCAATGTTGTAGTATCAGCTAGGGTGGTGGTAGGAACAGTTGTAGTTGTAACAGCCAGTGTTGTAACAGCCAATGTTGTAGTATCAGCTAGGGTGGTGGTAAGAACAGGTGTAGTTGTAACAGCCAATGTTGTAGTATCAGGTAGGGTGGTGGTAGAAACAGGTGTAGTTGTAGCAGCCAATGTTGTAGTATCAGCTAGGGTGGTGGTAGGAACACCTATAGTTGCACTAGCCAATGTTGTAGTATCAGCTATGGTGGTGGTAAGAACAGGTGTAGTTGTAACAGCCAGTGTTGTTACAGCCAATGTTGTAGTATCAGCTAGGGATGTGGTAAGAACAGGTGTAGTTGTAGCAGCCAATGTTGTAGTATCAGCTAGGGTGGTGGTAAGAACAGGTGTAGTTGTAGCAGCCAATGTTGTAGTATCAGCTAGCGTGGTGGTAGGAACAGTTGTAGTTGTAACAGCCAGTGTTGTAACAGCCAATGTTGTAGTATCAGCTAGGGTGGTGGTAAGAACAGGTGTAGTTGTAACAGCCAATGTTGTAGTATCAGCTAGGGTGGTGGTAAGAACAGGTGTAGTTGTAGCAGCCAATGTTGTAGTATCAGCTAGGGTGGTGGTAGGAACAGCTGTAGTTGTAGCAGCCAATGTTGTAGTATCAGCTATGGTGGTGGTAGGAACAGGTGTAGTTGTAGCAGCCAATGTTGTAGTATCAGTTATGGTGGTGGTAAGAACAGGTGTAGTTGTAGCAGCCAATGTTGTAGTTTCAACTATGGTGGTGGTAGGAACAGCTGTAGTTGTAGCAGCCAATGTTGTAGTATCAGCTATGGTGGTTTTAAGAACAGGTGTAGTTGTAACAGCCAGTGTAGTAACAGCCAATGTTGTAGTATCAGCTAGGGTGGTGGTAAGAGCAGGTGTAGTTGTAGCAGCCAATGTTGTAGTATCAGCTAGGGTGGTGGTAAGAACAGGTGTAGTTGTAGCTGCCAGTGTTGTAGTATCAGCTAGGGTGGTGGTTGGAACAGCTGTAGTTGTAGCAGCCAATGTTGTAGTATCAGCTATGGTGGTGGTAAGAACAGGTGTAGTTGTAGCAGCCAATGTTGTAGTATCAGCTATGGTGGTGGTAAGAACAGATGTAGTTGTAGCAGCCAATGTTGTAGTATCAGCTAGGGTGGTGGTAAGAACAGGTGTAGTTGTAGCAGCCAATGTTGTAGTATCAGCTAGGGTGGTGGTAGGAACAGTTGTAGTTGTAACAGCCAGTGTTGTAACAGCCAATGTTGTAGTATCAGCTAGGGTGGTGGTAAGAACAGGTGTAGTTGTAACAGCCAATGTTGTAGTATCAGCTAGGGTGGTGGTAGGAACAGGTGTAGTTGTAGCAGCCAATGTTGTAGTATCAGCTAGGGTGGTGGTAGGAACAGCTGTAGTTTCAGCAGCCAATGTTGTAGTATCAGCTATGGTGGTGGTAAGAACAGGTGTAGTTGTAGCAGCCAATGTTGAAGTATCAGCTATGGTGGTGGTAAGAACAGGTGTAGTTGTAGCAGCCAATGTTGTAGTTTCAACTATGGTGGTGGTAGGAACAGCTGTAGTTGTAGCAGCCAATGTTGTAGTATCAGCTATGGTGGTGGTAAGAACAGGTGTAGTTGTAGCAGCCAATGTTGTAGTTTCAACTATGGTGGTGGTAGGAACAGCTGTAGTTGTAGCAGCCAATGTTGTAGTATCAGCTAGGGTGGTGGTAGGAACAGTTGTAGTTGTAACAGCCAGTGTTGTAACAGCCAATGTTGTAGTATCAGCTAGGGTGGTGGTAAGAACAGGTGTAGTTGTAACAGCCAATGTTGTAGTATCAGGTAGGGTGGTGGTAGAAACAGGTGTAGTTGTAGCAGCCAATGTTGTAGTATCAGCTAGGGTGGTGGTAGGAACACCTATAGTTGCACTAGCCAATGTTGTAGTATCAGCTATGGTGGTGGTAAGAACAGGTGTAGTTGTAACAGCCAGTGTTGTTACAGCCAATGTTGTAGTATCAGCTAAGGATGTGGTAAGAACAGGTGTAGTTGTAGCAGCCAATGTTGTAGTATCAGCTAGGGTGGTGGTAAGAACAGGTGTAGTTGTAGCAGCCAATGTTGTAGTATCAGCTAGCGTGGTGGTAGGAACAGTTGTAGTTGTAACAGCCAGTGTTGTAACAGCCAATGTTGTAGTATCAGCTAGGGTGGTGGTAAGAACAGGTGTAGTTGTAACAGCCAATGTTGTAGTATCAGCTAGGGTGGTGGTAAGAACAGGTGTAGTTGTAGCAGCCAATGTTGTAGTATCAGCTAGGGTGGTGGTAGGAACAGCTGTAGTTGCACTAGCCAATGTTGTAGTATCAGCTATGGTGGTGGTAAGAACAGGTGTAGTTGTAACAGCCAGTGTTGTTACAGCCAATGTTGTAGTATCAGCTAGGGATGTGGTAAGAATAGGTGTAGTTGTAGCAGCCAATGTTGTAGTAACAGCTCTGGTGCTGGTAGGAACAGCTGTAGTTGTAACAGCCAGTGTTGTAGTATCAGCTATGGTGGTGGTAGGAACAGCTGTAGTTGTAACAGCCATTGTTGTAGTATCAGCTAGAGATGTGGTAAGAACAGGTGTAGTTGTAGCAGCCAATATTGTAGTATCAGCTAGGGTGGTGGTAGGAACAGCTGTAATTGTAGCAGCCAATGTTGTAGTATCAGATATGGTGGTGGTAGGAACAGGTGTAGTTGTAGCAGCCAATGTTGTAGTATCAGCTATGGTGGTGGTAAGAACAGGTGTAGTTGTAGCAGCCAATGTTGTAGTTTCAACTATGGTGGTGGTAGGAACAGCTGTAGTTGTAATAGCCAATGTTGTAGTATCAGCTAGGGATGTGGTAAGAACAGGTGTAGTTGTAGCAGCCAATGTTGTAGTATCAGCTATGGTGGTGGTAGGAACAGCTGTAGTTGTAGCAGCCAATGTTGTAGTATCAGCTACAGTGGTGGTAGGAACAGCTGTAGTTGTAGCAGCCAATGTTGTAGTATCAGCTAGGGTGGTGGTAAGAACAGGTGTAGTTGTAACAGCCAATGTTGTAGTATCAGCTAGGGTGGTGGTAAGAACAGGTGTAGTTGTAGCAGCCAATGTTGTAGTATCAGCTAGAGTGGTGGTAGGAACAGCTGTAGTTGTAGCAGCCAATGTTGTAATATCAGCTATGGTGGTGGTAGGAACAGCTGTAGTTGTAGCAGCCAATGTTGTAGTATCAGCTACGGTGGTGGTAGGAACAGCTGTAGTTGTAGCAGCCAATGTTGTAGTATCAGCTAGGGTGGTGGTAAGAACAGGTGTAGTTGTAACAGCCAATGTTGTAGTATCAGCTAGGGATGTGGTAAGAACAGGTGTAGTTGTAGCAGCCAATGTTGTAGTATCAGCTATGGTGGTGGTAGGAACAGCTGTAGTTGTAGCAGCCAATGTTGTAGTATCAGCTAGGGTGGTGGTAAGAACAGGTGTAGTTGTAACAGCCAATGTTGTAGTATGAGCTAGGGTGGTGGTAAGAACAGGTGTAGTTGTAACAGGCAATGTTGTAGTATCAGCTAGGGTGGTGGTAGGAACAGGTGTAGTTGTAACAGCCAGTGTTGTAACAGCCAATGTTGTAGTATCAGCTATGGTGGTGGTAGGAACAGGTGTAGTTGTAACAGCCAGTGTTGTAGTGTCAGCTATGGTGGTGGTAGGAACAGCTGTAGTTGTAATAGCCAATGTTGTAGTATCAGCTAGGGATGTGGTAAGAACAGGTGTAGTTGTAGCAGCCAATGTTGTAGTATCAGCTATGGTGGTGGTAAGAACAGCTGTAGTTGTAGCAGCCAATGTTGTAGTATCAGCTACGGTGGTGGTAGGAACAGCTGTAGTTGTAGCAGCCAATGTTGTAGTATCAGCTAGGGTGGTGGTAAGAACAGGTGTAGTTGTAACAGCCAATGTTGTAGTATCAGCTAGGGTGGTGGTAAGAACAGGTGTAGTTGTAGCTGCCAATGTTGTAGTATCAGCTAGAGTGGTGGTAGGAACAGCTGTAGTTGTAGCAGCCAATGTTGTAGAATCAGCTACGGTGGTGGTAGGAACAGCTGTAGTTGTAGCAGCCAATGTTGTAGTATCAGCTACGGTGGTGGTAGGAACAGCTGTAGTTGTAGCAGCCAATGTTGTAGTATCAGCTAGGGTGGTGGTAAGAACAGTTGTAGTTGTAACAGCCAATGTTGTAGTATCAGCTAGGGATGTGGTAAGAACAGGTGTAGTTGTAGCAGCCAATGTTGTAGTATCAGCTATGGTGGTGGTAGGAACAGCTGTAGTTGTAGCAGCCAATGTTGTAGTATCAGCTATGGTGGTGGTAGGAACAGCTGTAGTTGTAACAGCCAGTGTTGTAACAGCCAATGTTGTAGTATCAGCTAGGGTGGTGGTAA
The DNA here is from genome assembly GCF_046254945.1 of Alosa pseudoharengus. Taxonomy (NCBI): domain Eukaryota; kingdom Metazoa; phylum Chordata; class Actinopteri; order Clupeiformes; family Clupeidae; genus Alosa; species Alosa pseudoharengus. Next base: position 9,055,308 of record NW_027468680.1, read on the forward strand.
GAACAGGTGTAGTTGTAACAGCCAATGTTGTAGTATCAGGTAGGGTGGTGGTAGGAACAGCTGTAGTTGTAGCAGCCAATGTTGTAGTATCAGCTATGGTGGTGGTAAGAACAGGTGTAGTTGTAGCAGCCAATGTTGTAGTATCAGCTAGAGTGGTGGTAGGAACAGCTGTAGTTGTAGCAGCCAATGTTGTAGTATCAGCTACGGTGGTGGTAGGAACAGCTGTAGTTGTAGCAGCCAATGTTGTAGTATCAGCTAGGGTGGTGGTAAGAACAGGTGTAGTTGTAACAGCCAATGATGTAGTATGAGCTAGTGTGGTGGTAGGAACAGGTGTAGTTGTAACAGCCAGTGTTGTAACAGCCAATGTTGTAGTATCAGCTAGGGTGGTGGTAAGAACAGGTGTAGTTGTAACAGCCAATGTTGTAGTATCAGGTAGGGTGGTGGTAGGAACAGCTGTAGTTGTAGCAGCCAATGTTGTAGTATCAGCTATGGTGGTGGTAAGAACAGGTGTAGTTGTAGCAGCCAATGTTGTAGTACCAGCTATGGTGGTGGTAGGAACAGGTGTAGTTGTAGCAGCCAATGTTGTAGTATCAGCTATGGTAGTGGTAGGAACAGCTATAGTTGTAGCAGCCAATGTTGTAGTATCAGCTATGGTGGTGGTAAGAACAGGTGTAGTTGTAACAGCCAGTGTTGTTACAGCCAATGTTGTAGTATCAGCTAGAGATGTGGTAAGAACAGGTGGAGTTGTAGCAGCCAATGTTGTAGTATCAGCTATGGTGGTGGTAGGAACAGCTGTAGTTGTAACAGCCAGTGTTGTAGTGTCAGCTATGGTGGTGGTAGGAACAGCTGTAGTTGTAACAGCCAATGTTGTAGTATCAGCTAGGGATGTGGTAAGAACAGGTTTAGTTGTAGCAGCCAATGTTGTAGTATCAGTTATGGTGGTGGTAGGAACAGCTGTAGTTGTAGCAGCCAATGTTGTAGTATCAGCTACGGTGGTGGTAGGAACAGCTGTAGTTGTAGCAGCCAATGTTGTAGTATCAGCTACGGTGGTGGTAGGAACAGCTGTAGTTGTAGCAGCCAATGTTGTAGTATCAGCTAGGGTGGTGGTAAGAACAGGTGTAGTTGTAACAGCCAATGTTGTAGTATGAGCTAGGGTGGTGGTAAGAACAGGTGTAGTTGTAACAGGCAATGTTGTAGTATCAGCTAGGGTGGTGGTAGGAACAGGTGTAGTTGTAACAGCCAGTGTTGTAACAGCCAATGTTGTAGTATCAGCTAGGGTGGTGGTAGGAACAGGTGTAGTTGTAGCAGCCAATGTTGTAGTATCAGCTAGGGTGGTGGTAGGAACAGCTGTAGTTGTTGCAGCCAAAGTTGTAGTATCAGCTATGGTGGTGGTAAGAACAGGTGTAGTTGTAACAGCCAGTGTTGTTACAGCCAATGTTGTAGTATCAGCTAGGGATGTGGTAAGAACAGGTGGAGTTGTAGCAGCCAATGTTGTAGTATCAGCTCGGGATGTGGTAAGAACAGGTGTAGTTGTAGCAGCCAATGTGGTAGTATCAGCTATGGTGGTGGTAGGAACAGGTGTAGTTGTAGCAGCCAATGTTGTAGTATCAGCTACGGTGGTGGTAGGAACAGCTGTAGTTGTAGCAGCCAATGTTGTCGTATCAGCTAGGGTGGTGGTAAGAACAGGTGTAGTTGTAGCAGCCAATGTTGTAGTATCAGCTACGGTGGTGGTAGGGACAGCTGTAGTTCTAGCAGCCAATGTTGTAGTATCAGCTAGGGTGGTGGTAAGAACAGGTGTAGTTGTAACAGCCAATGTTGTAGTATCAGCTATGGTGGTGGTAAGAACAGGTGTAGTTGTAGCAGGAAATGTTGTAGTATCAGCTAGGGTGGTGGTAAGAACAGGTGTAGTTGTAACAGCCAGTGTTGTTACAGCCAATGTTGTAGTATCAGCTAGGGATGTGGTAAGAACAGGTGTAGTTGTAGCAGCCAATGTTGTAGTATCAGCTAGGGTGGTGGTAGGAACAGCTGTAGTTGTAGCAGCCAATGTTGTAGTATCAGCTAGGGTGGTGGTATGAACAGGTGTTGTTGTAGCAGCCAATGTTGTAGTATCAGCTATTGTGGTGGTAGGAACAGGTGTAGTTGTAGCAGCCAATGTTGTAGTATCAGCTATGGTGGTGGTAAGAACAGGTGTAGTTGTAGAAGCAAATGTTGTAGTATCAGCTAGGGTGGTGTTAAGAACAGGTGTAGTTGTAGCAGCCAGTGTTGTAGTATCAGCTAGTGTGGTGGTAGGAACAGCTGTAGTTGTAGCAGCCAATGTTGTAGTATCAGATATGGTGGTGGTAAGAACAGGTGTAGTTGTAGCAGCCAATGTTGTAGTATCAGCTATGGTGGTGGTAAGAACAGGTGTAGTTGTAGCAGCAAATGTTGTAGTATCAGCTAGGGTGGTGGTAGGAACAGGTGTAGTTGTAGCAGCCAATGTTGTAGTATGAGCTAGGGTGGTGGTAGGAACAGCTGTAGTTGTAGCAGCCAAAGTTGTAGTATCAGCTATGGTGGTGGTAAGAACAGGTGTAGTTGTAACAGCCAGTGTTGTTACAGCCAATGTTGTAGTATCAGCTAGGGATGTGGTAAGAACAGCTGTAGTTGTAGCAGCCAATGTTGTAGTATCAGCTAGGGTGGTGGTAGGAACAGCTGTAGTTGTAGCAGCCAATGTTGTAGTATCAGCTAGGGTGGTGGTAAGAACAGGTGTAGTTGTAACAGCCAATGTTGTAGTATCAGCTATGGTGGTGGTAAGAACAGGTGTAGTTGTAGCAGGAAATGTTGTAGTATCAGCTAGGGTGGTGGTAAGAACAGGTGTAGTTGTAACAGCCAGTGTTGTTACAGCCAATGTTGTAGTATCAGCTAGGGATGTGGTAAGAACAGGTGTAGTTGTAAGAGCCAGTGTTGTAGTATCAGCTATGGTGGTGGTAGGAACAGCTGTAGTTGTAACAGCCAATGTTGTAGTATCAGCTAGGGATGTGGTAAGAACAGCTGTAGTTGTAGCAGCCAATGTTGTAGTATCAGCTAGGGTGGTGGTAGGAACAGCTGTAGTTGTAGCAGCCAATGTTGTAGTATCAGCTAGGGTGGTGGTAAGAACAGGTGTAGTTGTAACAGCCAATGTTGTAGTATCAGCTATGGTGGTGGTAAGAACAGGTGTAGTTGTAGCAGGAAATGTTGTAGTATCAGCTAGGGTGGTGGTAAGAACAGGTGTAGTTGTAACAGCCAGTGTTGTTACAGCCAATGTTGTAGTATCAGCTAGGGATGTGGTAAGAACAGGTGTAGTTGTAAGAGCCAGTGTTGTAGTATCAGCTATGGTGGTGGTAGGAACAGCTGTAGTTGTAACAGCCAATGTTGTAGTATCAGCTAGGGATGTGGTAAGAACAGGTGTAGTTGTAGCAGCCAATTTTGTAGTATCAGCTAGGGTGGTGGTAGGAACAGCTGTAGTTGTAGCAGCCAATGTTGTAGTATCAGCTAGGGTGGTGGTATGAACAGGTGTTGTTGTAGCAGCCAATGTTGTAGTATCAGCTATTGTGGTGGTAGGAACAGGTGTAGTTGTAGCAGCCAATGTTGTAGTATCAGCTATGGTGGTGGTAAGAACAGGTGTAGTTGTAGAAGCAAATGTTGTAGTATCAGCTAGGGTGGTGGTAAGAACAGGTGTAGTTGTAGCAGCCAGTGTTGTAGTATCAGCTAGTGTGGTGGTAGGAACAGCTGTAGTTGTAGCAGCCGATGTTGTAGTATCAGATATGGTGGTGGTAAGAACAGGTGTAGTTGTAGCAGCCAATGTTGTAGTATCAGCTATGGTGGTGGTAAGAACAGGTGTAGTTGTAGCAGCAAATGTTGTAGTATCAGCTAGGGTGGTGGTAGGAACAGGTGTAGTTGTAGCAGCCAATGTTGTAGTATGAGCTAGGGTGGTGGTAGGAACAGCTGTAGTTGTAGCAGCCAAAGTTGTAGTATCAGCTATGGTGGTGGTAAGAACAGGTGTAGTTGTAACAGCCAGTGTTGTTACAGCCAATGTTGTAGTATCAGCTAGGGATGTGGTAAGAACAGCTGTAGTTGTAGCAGCCAATGTTGTAGTATCAGCTAGGGTGGTGGTAGGAACAGCTGTAGTTGTAGCAGCCAATGTTGTAGTATCAGCTAGGGTGGTGGTATGAACAGGTGTTGTTGTAGCAGCCAATGTTGTAGTATCAGCTATTGTGGTGGTAGGAACAGGTGTAGTTGTAGCAGCCAATGTTGTAGTATCAGCTATGGTGGTGGTAAGAACAGGTGTAGTTGTAGAAGCAAATGTTGTAGTATCAGCTAGGGTGGTGGTAAGAACAGGTGTAGTTGTAGCAGCCAGTGTTGTAGTATCAGCTAGTGTGGTGGTAGGAACAGCTGTAGTTGTAGCAGCCAATGTTGTAGTATCAGATATGGTGGTGGTAAGAACAGGTGTAGTTGTAGCAGCCAATGTTGTAGTATCAGCTATGGTGGTGGTAAGAACAGGTGTAGTTGTAGCAGCAAATGTTGTAGTATCAGCTAGGGTGGTGGTAGGAACAGGTGTAGTTGTAGCAGCCAATGTTGTAGTATGAGCTAGGGTGGTGGTAGGAACAGCTGTAGTTGTAGCAGCCAAAGTTGTAGTATCAGCTATGGTGGTGGTAAGAACAGGTGTAGTTGTAACAGCCAGTGTTGTTACAGCCAATGTTGTAGTATCAGCTAGGGATGTGGTAAGAACAGCTGTAGTTGTAGCAGCCAATGTTGTAGTATCAGCTATGGTGGTGGTCAGAACAGGTGTAGTTGTAGCAGCCAATGTTGTAGTATCAGCTATTGTGGTGGTAGGAACAGGTGTAGTTGTAGCAGCCAATGTTGTAGAATCAGCTATGGTGGTGGTAGGAACAGCTATAGTTGTAGCAGCCAATGTTGTAGTATCAGCTAGGATGGTGGTAGGAACAGGTGTAGTTGTAGCAGAGAGTGTTGTAGTATCAGCTAGGGTGGTGGTAGGAACAGCTGTAGTTGTAGAAGCCAGTGTTGTAGTATCAGCTAGGGTGGTGGTAAGAACAGGTGTATTTGTAACAGCCAGTGTTGTAGTGTCAGCTATGGTGGTGGTAGGAACAGCTGTAGTTGTAGCAGCCAATGTTGTAATATCAGCTATGGTGGTGGTAGGAACAGATGTAGTTGTAGCAGCCAATGTTGTAGTATCAGCTAGGGTGGTGGTAAGAACAGGTGTAGTTGTAACAGCCAATGTTGTAGTATCAGCTAGGGTGGTGGTAGGAACAGGTGTAATTGTAGCAGCCAATGTTGTAGTATCAGCTAGGGTGGTGGTAGGAATAGGTGTAGTTGTAACAGCCAGTGTTGTAAGACCCAATGTTGTAGTATCAGCTAGGGTGGTGGTAAGAACAGGTGTAGTTGTAACAGCCAATGTTGTAGTATCAGCTAGGGTGGTGGTAAGAACAGGTGGAGTTGTAACAGCCAATGTTGTAGTATCAGCTAGGGTGGTGGTAGGAACAGCTGTAGTTGTAGCAGCCAATGTTGTAGTATCAGCTAGGGTGGTGGTAAGAACAGGTGTAGTTGTAGCAGCCAATGTTGTAGTATCAGCTATGGTGGTGGTAGGAACAGCTGTAGTTGTAGCAGCCAATATTGTAGTATCAGCTATGGTGGTGGTAAGAACAGGTGTAGTTGTAACAGCCAGTGTAGTAGTATTAGCTATGGTGGTGGTAATAACAGCTGTAGTTGTAACAGCCAACGTTGTAGTATCAGATAGGGATGTGGTAAGAACAGGTGTAGTTGTAGCAGCCAATGTTGTAGTATCAGCTAGGGTGGTGGTAGGAACAGCTGTAGTTGTAGCAGCCAATGTTGTAGTATCAGCTAGGGTGGTGGTAAGAACAGGTGTAGTTGTAGCAGCAAATGTTGTAGTATCAGCTATGGTGGTGGTAGGAACAGCTGTAGTTGTAGCAGCCAATGTTGTAGTATCAGCTATGGTGGTGGTAAGAACAGGTGTAGTTGTAACAGCCAGTGTTGTTACAGCCAATGTTGTAGTATCAGGTATGGTGGTGGTAGGAACAGCTGTAGTTGTAACAGCCAATGTTGTAGTATCAGCTAGGGATGTGGTAAGAACAGGTGTAGTTGTAGCAGCCAATGTTGTAGTATCAGCTAGGGTGGTGGTAGGAACAGCTGTAGTTGTAGCAGCCATTGTTGTAGTATCAGCTAGGGTGGTGGTAAGAACAGGTGTAGTTGTAGCAGGCAATGTTGTAGTATCAGCTATGGTGGTGGTAGGAACAGCTGTAGTTGTAACAGCCAATGTTGTAGTATCAGCTACGGTGGTGCTAGGAACAGCTGTAGATGTAGCAGCCAATGTTGTAGTATCAACTAGGGTGGTGGTAAGAACAGGTGTAGTTGTAACAGCCAATGTTGTAGTATCAGCTAGGGTGGTGGTAGGAACAGGTGTAGTTGTAGCAGCTAATGTTGTAGTATCAGCTAGGGTGGTGGAAGGAACAGGTGTAGTTGTAACAGCCAGTGTTGTAACAGCCAATGTTGTAGTATCAGCTAGGGTGGTGGTAGGAACAGGTGTAGTTGTAACAGCCAATGTTGTAGTATCAGCTAGGGTGGTGGTAGGAACAGGTGTAGTTGTAGCAGCCAATGTTGTAGTATCAGCTATGGTGGTGGTAGGAACAGCTGTAGTTGTAACAGCCAATGTTGTAGTATCAGCTAGGGATGTGGTAAGAACAGGTGTAGTTGTAGCAGCCAATGTTGTAGTATCAGCTATGGTGGTGGTAGGAACAGCTGTAGTTGTAGCAGCCAATGTTGTAGTATCAGCTACGGTGGTGGTAGGAACAGCTGTAGTTGTAGCAGCCAATGTTGTAGTATCAGCTAGGGATGTGGTAAGAACAGGTGTAGTTGTAGTAGCCAATGTTGTAGTATCAGCTATGGTGGTGGTAGGAACAGCTGTAGTTGTAGCAGCCAATGTTGTAGTATCAGCTACGGTGGTGGTAGGAACAGGTGTAGTTGTAGCAGCTAATGTTGTAGTATCAGCTAGGGTGGTGGTAGGAACAGGTGTAGTTGTAACAGCCAGTGTTGTAACAGCCAATGTTGTAGTATCAGCTAGGGTGGTGGTAAGAACAGGTGTAGTTGTAACAGCCAATGTTGTAGTATCAGCTAGGGTGGTGGTAGGAACAGGTGTAGTTGTAGCAGCCAATGTTGTAGTATCAGCTATGGTGGTGGTAGGAACAGCTGTATTTGTAACAGCCAATGTTGTACTATCAGCTAGGGATGTGGTAAGAACAGGTGTAGTTGTAGCAGCCAATGTTGTAGTATCAGCTATGGTGGTGGTAGGAACAGCTGTAGTTGTAGCAGCCAATGTTGTAGTATCAGCTACGGTGGTGGTAGGAACAGCTGTAGTTGTAGCAGCCAATGTTGTAGTATCAGCTAGGGATGTGGTAAGAACAGGTGTAGTTGTAGTAGCCAATGTTGTAGTATCAGCTATGGTGGTGGTAGGAACAGCTGTAGTTGTAACAGCCAATGTTGTAGTATCAGCTAGGGATGTGGTAAGAACAGGTGTAGTTGTAGCAGCCAATGTTGTAGTATCAGCTATGGTGGTGGTAGGAACAGCTGTAGTTGTAGCAGCCAATGTTGTAGTATCAGCTACGGTGGTGGTAGGAACAGCTGTAGTTGTAGCAGCCAATGTTGTAGTATCAGCTAGGGATGTGGTAAGAACAGGTGTAGTTGTAGTAGCCAATGTTGTAGTATCAGCTATGGTGGTGGTAGGAACAGCTGTAGTTGTAGCAGCCAATGTTGTAGTATCAGCTACGGTGGTGGTAGGAACAGGTGTAGTTGTAGCAGCTAATGTTGTAGTATCAGCTAGGGTGGTGGTAGGAACAGGTGTAGTTGTAACAGCCAGTGTTGTAACAGCCAATGTTGTAGTATCAGCTAGGGTGGTGGTAAGAACAGGTGTAGTTGTAACAGCCAATGTTGTAGTATCAGCTAGGGTGGTGGTAGGAACAGGTGTAGTTGTAGCAGCCAATGTTGTAGTATCAGCTATGGTGGTGGTAGGAACAGCTGTAGTTGTAACAGCCAATGTTGTACTATCAGCTAGGGATGTGGTAAGAACAGGTGTAGTTGTAGCAGCCAATGTTGTAGTATCAGCTATGGTGGTGGTAGGAACAGCTGTAGTTGTAGCAGCCAATGTTGTAGTATCAGCTACGGTGGTGGTAGGAACAGCTGTAGTTGTAGCAGCCAATGTTGTAGTATCAGCTAGGGATGTGGTAAGAACAGGTGTAGTTGTAGTAGCCAATGTTGTAGTATCAGCTATGGTGGTGGTAGGAACAGCTGTAGTTGTAGCAGCCAATGTTGTAGTATCAGCTACGGTGGTGGTAGGAACAGCTGTAGTTGTAGCAGCCAATGTTGTAGTATCAACTAGGGTGGTGGTAAGAACAGGTGTAGTTGTAACAGCCAATGTTGTAGTATCAGCTAGGGTGGTGGTAGGAACAGGTGTAGTTGTAGCAGCTAATGTTGTAGTATCAGCTAGGGTGGTGGTAGGAACAGGTGTAGTTGTAACAGCCAGTGTTGTAACAGCCAATGTTGTAGTATCAGCTAGGGTGGTGGTAAGAACAGGTGTAGTTGTAACAGCCAATGTTGTAGTATCAGCTAGGGTGGTGGTAGGAACAGGTGTAGTTGTAGCAGCCAATGTTGTAGTATCAGCTATGGTGGTGGTAGGAACAGCTGTAGTTGTAACAGCCAATGTTGTAGTATCAGCTAGGGATGTGGTAAGAACAGGTGTAGTTGTAGCAGCCAATGTTGTAGTATCAGCTATGGTGGTGGTAGGAACAGCTGTAGTTGTAGCAGCCAATGTTGTAGTATCAGCTACGGTGGTGGTAGGAACAGCTGTAGTTGTAGCAGCCAATGTTGTAGTATCAGCTAGGGATGTGGTAAGAACAGGTGTAGTTGTAGTAGCCAATGTTGTAGTATCAGCTATGGTGGTGGTAGGAACAGCTGTAGTTGTAGCAGCCAATGTTGTAGTATCAGCTACGGTGGTGGTAGGAACAGGTGTAGTTGTAGCAGCTAATGTTGTAGTATCAGCTAGGGTGGTGGTAGGAACAGGTGTAGTTGTAACAGCCAGTGTTGTAACAGCCAATGTTGTAGTATCAGCTAGGGTGGTGGTAAGAACAGGTGTAGTTGTAACAGCCAATGTTGTAGTATCAGCTAGGGTGGTGGTAGGAACAGGTGTAGTTGTAGCAGCCAATGTTGTAGTATCAGCTATGGTGGTGGTAGGAACAGCTGTAGTTGTAACAGCCAATGTTGTAGTATCAGCTAGGGATGTGGTAAGAACAGGTGTAGTTGTAGCAGCCAATGTTGTAGTATCAGCTATGGTGGTGGTAGGAACAGCTGTAGTTGTAGCAGCCAATGTTGTAGTATCAGCTACGGTGGTGGTAGGAACAGGTGTAGTTGTAGCAGCCAATGTTGTAGTATCAGCTAGGGATGTGGTAAGAACAGGTGTAGTTGTAGTAGCCAATGTTGTAGTATCAGCTATGGTGGTGGTAGGAACAGCTGTAGTTGTAGCAGCCAATGTTGTAGTATCAGCTACGGTGGTGGTAGGAACAGCTGTAGTTGTAGCAGCCAATGTTGTAGTATCAGCTATGGTGGTGGTAGGAACAGCTGTAGTTGTAACAGCCAATGTTGTAGTATCAGCTAGGGATGTGGTAAGAACAGGTGTAGTTGTAGCAGCCAATGTTGTAGTATCAGCTATGGTGGTGGTAGGAACAGCTGTAGTTGTAGCAGCCAATGTTGTAGTATCAGCTACGGTGGTGGTAGGAACAGCTGAAGTTGTAGCAGCCAATGTTGTAGTATCAGCTAGGGATGTGGTAAGAACAGGTGTAGTTGTAGTAGCCAATGTTGTAGTATCAGCTACGGTGGTGGTAGGAACAGCTGTAGTTGTAGCAGCCAATGTTGTAGTATCAGCTACGGTGGTGGTAGGAACAGCTGTAGATGTAGCAGCCAATGTTGTAGTATCAACTAGGGTGGTGGTAAGAACAGGTGTAGTTGTAACAGCCAATGTTGTAGTATCAGCTAGGGTGGTGGTAGGAACAGGTGTAGTTGTAGCAGCTAATGTTGTAGTATCAGCTAGGGTGGTGGTAGGAACAGGTGTAGTTGTAACAGCCAGTGTTGTAACAGCCAATGTTGTAGTATCAGCTAGGGTGGTGGTAAGAACAGGTGTAGTTGTAACAGCCAATGTTGTAGTATCAGCTAGGGTGGTGGTAGGAACAGGTGTAGTTGTAGCAGCCAATGTTGTAGTATCAGCTATGGTGGTGGTAGGAACAGCTGTAGTTGTAACAGCCAATGTTGTAGTATCAGCTAGGGATGTGGTAAGAACAGGTGTAGTTGTAGCAGCCAATGTTGTAGTATCAGCTATGGTGGTGGTAGGAACAGCTGTAGTTGTAGCAGCCAATGTTGTAGTATCAGCTACGGTGGTGGTAGGAACAGCTGTAGTTGTAGCAGCCAATGTTGTAGTATCAGCTAGGGTGGTGGTAGGAAAAGCTGTAGTTGTAGCAGCCAATGTTGTAGTATCAGCTATGGAGGTGGTAAGAACAGGTGTAGTTGTAACAGCCAGTGTTGTTACAGCCAATGTTGTAGTATCAGCTAGGGATGTGGTAAGAACAGGTGGAGTTGTAGCAGCCAATGTTGTAGTATCAGCTATGGTGGTGGTAGGAACAGCTGTAGTTGTAACAGCCAGTGTTGTAGTATCAGCTATGGTGGTGGTAGGAACAGCTGTAGTTGTAACAGCCAATGTTGTAGTATCAGCTAGGGATGTGGTAAGAACAGGTGTAGTTGTAGCAGCCAATGTTGTAGTATCAGCTAGGGTCGTGGTAGGAACAGCTGTAGTTGTAGCAGCCAATGTTGTAGTATCAGCTAGGGTGGTGGTAAGAACAGGTGTAGTTGTAGCAGCTAATGTTGTAGTATCAGCTATGGTGGTGGTAGGAACAAGTGTAGTTGTAGCAGCCAATGTTGTAGTATCAGCTATGGTGGTGGTAGGAACAGCTGTAGTTGTAGCAGCCAATGTTGTAGTATCAGCTATGGTGGTGGTAAGAACAGGTGTAGTTGTAGCAGCCAATGTTGTAGTTTCAGCTAGGGTGGTGGTAAGAACAGGTGTAGTTGTAACAGCCAATGTTGTAGTATCAGCTAGGGTGGTGGTAGGAACAGCTGTAGTTGTAGCAGCCAATGTTGTAGTATCAGCTATGGTGGTGGTAAGAACAGCTGTAGTTTTAGCAGCCAATGTTGTAGTATCAGCTAGGGTGGTGGTAAGAACAGGTGTAGTTGTAGCAGCCAATGTTGTAGTATCAGCTAGGGTGGTGGTAAGAACATGTGTAGTTGTAGCAGGCAGTGTTGTAGTATCAGCTAGGGTGGTGGTAGGAACAGCTGTAATTGTAACAGGAACAGCTGTAGTTGTAGCAGCCAATGTTGTAGTATCAGCTAGGGTGGTAGTAAGAACAGGTGTAGTTGTAGCAGCCAGTGTTGTAGTACCAGCTAGGGTGGTGGTAAGAACAGGTGTAGTTGTAGCAGCCAATGTTGTAGTATCAGCTATGGTGGTGGTAGGAACAGCTGTAGTTGTAGCAGCCAATGTTGTAGTATCAGCTATGGTGGTGGTAGGAACAGGTGTAGTTGTAACAGCCAGTGTTGTAGTATCAGCTAGGGTGGTGGTAGGAACAGGTGTAGTTGTAGCAGCCAGTGTTGTAGTATCAGCTAGGGTGGTGGTAGGAACAGGTGTAGTTGTAACAGGAACAGGTGTAGTTGTAGCAGCCAGTGTTGTAGTATCAGCTAGGGTGGTGGTAGGAACAGCTGTAATTGTAACAGGAACAGCTGTAGTTGTAGCAGCCAATGTTGTAGTATCAGCTAGGGTGGTAGTAAGAACAGGTGTAGTTGTAGCAGCCATTGTTGTAGTACCAGCTAGGGTGGTGGTAAGAACAGGTGTAGTTGTAGCAGCCAATGTTGTAGTATCAGCTAGGGTGGTGGTAGGAACAGGTGTAGTTGTAGCAGCCAGTGTTGTAGTATCAGCTAGGGTGGTGGTAGGAACAGGTGTAGTTGTAGCAGCCAATGTTGTAGTATCAGCTATGGTGGTGGTAAGAACAGGTGTAGTTGTAACAGCCAGTGTTGTAGTATCAGCTAGGGTGGTGGTAGGAACAGGTGTAGTTGTAGCAGCCAGTGTTGTAGTATCAGCTAGGGTGGTGGTAGGAACAGGTGTAGTTGTAACAGCCAGTGTTGTAGTATCAGCTAGGGTGGTGGTAGGAACAGGTGTAGTTGTAGCAGCCAGTGTTGTAGTATCAGCTATGGTGGTGGTAGGAACAGGTGTAGTTGTAGCAGCCAATGTTGTAGTATCAGGTATTGTGGTGGTAGGAACAGCTGTAGTTGTAGCAGCCAATGTAGTTAACTCAGGTGCTTCCGTATCTCCAGGTGGTCTGTAGGGCCCTGATGGAATGTCTGGGAAACCCCAAAACTCCCAAAAGTGCCCAAACTCCTCAAGGGGGCTTGTTGGCACTGCCTCCATGTGTGTGCCTTTGCCTGTGCCTTTGCCTGTGCCTTTGCCTATGCCTGTGTCTGTCTCTGTGTCTGCTGTGTCTGTGTCTGTGTCTGCTGGAGCTGTTTCTGTAGAGATGTCTGCGGGTATGTATGGTTCAAATGGAACTTCGGAAATCAGAGTTAACGCTTGCTCTTTCTGCAGAGAGAAATAAAGAGATACAGTTAAAACCATGTAATAAAAATGGTATAACTTCATGGTAATGAATATAAAAATGACATGGTAATGAATACCACACTGAATATTTTACTTTTGTGTATAGTTTATTCTATTAAAATGGAGAGTCATTAATTGAAAGGGATCTTACCTCAATATTCATTTTGACATTTGTCCATTGTTTGACATCCTTTCCTTGATCAACATGGAGATCTTGAATGGTAAAATTGTAATATACAATTTAGAATGACACTGTAATATCTAAAATATCCATCAGATCTTCTGATAAACCCTCAAATTTTGCTGAGCTGCTGGTATCGACACATTCAAAATCATGTATCTCATCATGTTGTCTAACAAATAAATAGAAAAATACAGAAAAGAAGTAGAAAAGAGTTGATGACTTTCAAGGCTGGCTTGAAAGTCAGACTTTTTCCTTGCTAGTGTGACAGAACATAAGTGTGTGATATGGCAAATGTGTGAGGTTGACAACCTTGCTTTGGGCCTAGTTGAGGTTATTTGCAGTAGACTCACCAGACACTAAAACGTGCTTCAGAGTGCGTCCAAGCAGCTTCACCGTCATTTCATTCTTCTCATACTTCACCACGGGAGCCACAGTCCTTGAAGCTGCGCGTGATGGCGTGAGCTCGAGGCACGACGCCGCCGCTGTTACATTGCGCATCAGCTCGCGGTCAAAGTACTGCACTGTCACCGAGTGGAGTTGCATCCACTCCATCACCTGGAGAAGAAATGTTACAAGACTTAAAGGCACACTATGCAGGTTTTTTAGCTTAATATGCAATTGTTTTAACTTAATTTACCTTCATTTAACAGCTTCAGTCATTGGAATGGTTATATGACTTTTTTCGGTTTGAATGGTCAAGGCGTTCTTGAGATATAACACTCAAGGTGTTTTTGACCTTAACATTTGACCTCCAACATCAATTCTCCTCATATTTGAGTCCAAACAAACACTTATACCAAATTTCAGGCATGTATGTCAAGGCATTTTTGAGATATCGCGCTTAGAGTATTCATGGACTTGACCTTTGACCTCTGACCTCCAACATCAACTCACTTCATCTTTGAGTCCATACAAACACTTGTACCAAATTTGAAGCATATGCGTCAAGCCGTTCTGGAGATATAATGCGCAACGCATGACATATGGCTGTGACTTTTATTTTGACACACGGGAAACACTTAAACAGGATGTGTAGTTTTAGGGAGCACCAGATTGTATGCCAGTGTTCTAATTGACCTGTCGCTAAGCGCCACCCTTAGAACGCTGATGAGCCAATGACAGTCCAGCCTCAATGGGACTCGGACATCAGCTCGGACAACTCCATAGGAAACAACAGGGAGCAGGCATAAAATGGCAAATTAATGGTTATTTATGGAGTTTATTAACTCCAAAAATCCCGACAGATAACCATGGTCAAACGTTTTGCATGGGGGACGTGTAATACTGATAGACGTTACCCCGAGAGGCTAGAAAACGGGGTATATTTTCATCAACAGTAGCCTACAGGACGTCTCTCGCGTTTGCAACAGCTCGACATAATGTAGGCTACTAAGCCAAAAACGTGGGCACAGGTTCCCTGTTAAATCCCAAGATGAAAATGCTCATTAACCAACTACTATTTTCTTACTACATCAAATATTAATGTAACCTAACATCTCTTAGTATCAATCTTCCACTAGCTAGCTAGCTAGCATTAACGTCAGTGTTTTTTGCATGTGATTTGCACGGCTACTCGCCACAACTGCTTGTCACCTTGTATGTATTCTAAAGTTTTGAAAACACCCCTCCATAGCATAATTAAGTCCCTTTTGATAGCTTCTGGAGGAAAGTAAATCCTTTTATCGACCAAAACGTCCTCAAAGCCTGCTTTCATATACTGTCAGCTGCCATTGTCCACAATGTATTTCTATTCAAGTCTGGTTTGTTTGTCCGAGTTTTCCAGGGGGTCAAGAGCGTGCAGATTAGCTTCGGCATGTTAGCATACGCCATTTTCAAATATGGCGCTGCATGGAGCATTTGGAACCAGCTCCATGCACGAAAATCCGTGTTGGGCACGAGCTCTCATGCGCGTACATGTTGGTGGGCGGGTACCTATCCGGCGGCTACAGCCAAACGTTATTCAGTGCGTATTTCTTGAGGAGCCTATAAGAAGACGTGCATATTATGGTTGTTTATCCATCATATGACAAATAAAGAAAATTGTATTGATCTTGTTTCGTTGTTGTTTGTCCCAAACAAACATAGCCTAAACATGATTAAAGACAATAAATTACACAACAGCGGCATAAAGACCTTGTCTCGTTAAACCGTCTCCAACACGTTGCTCTCAACCTATAGCCGCCCCCTTTGGAGCTTGCCAGAGGCTGAAGCACTAGGCTACTACATTTAAAAGCATTTTTTGCCGCGAGGCATTCCAGCCTACGAATTTAATAAAAAGTAAACCATGCATAATTTAAAAAAAAAACTCAATTAAGGCTACCTCGCTATGCAATAAGGTTTCCATTAGAGCACAGCGCACGTTCAATGAATGTCTGGAATTGTCTCGCAATAAACAGCTGGAAATTCCAACACTTTTTCAACTACATGAAACTTTACAGTGATCATCAAATACCCTCTAGATTTAAATGCCCATCAGTCTCAACATTTAACTATACAATAAAAGTCCAAAAGTAAATTAAATCCCATACCAAAACCGAAAATCGTCTGCGTTTGATAGCCTGGTATGCCGCTCCAAACAAAATGCATGTCTCACAATAACGTACAATGTAAGAAATAAAGGTCTGCCTCGAATAAGCCTACCTCAAATAAATACCTGTGTTTTGCAGCCTAAGTAAATAGCAGACCCCGGACATAATGTAGGATTTACGGAAAGTATGCAATCATACGATGTTGGACGCCTGGCGATGCTCTGGCCGTCTACTGTGCCTCTGACACCGCTGCCTCATTTGGATGGTAACTCCACAGGTGAGCGCGAAGATTGGATGTCGTGGATGCGTAAGTAAACTGTTTTTTGCTGAGTCCGCAGACAACATTCTCTTTAACCGTTACTTTACCATCTGCGGTGTACAACTCAAAGTAAAGACACCACATTTTAGATGAGTTGGGGACATAATATCTTCAATATTATTTTCAAAACAGGGTGGCTATTGAGGGCTCTGGCTCCAGTCATTATTGTGGCTACTGGCTATTATTGGCTTGATTTGGTCATGGGCCAACGCTAGGATACGTTTAGAGCACCCGCTATGAGATGGCAAACAATAAAATAAAAAACAAACTAATCATAGACTGTAAAAATGCGCTACACTTGGCACTAAAAACCGAATAGTTTATTTATAGTTCGACTACGGATATTTCACGTCATGTTCGAATGCATATTTGCAGCAGGACAGCAGGCAGACCGCTCTTAGTTAGAGCCGCTGTGTTATCCAATGAAATTAAGTTGCGCTTCAGGGCGACTCCACTCGGACTCCATGCGCGTTCCCAAGCAACTTTTTCTTCTTCTTGTTATGAGGCAAGGACTTTATGTGCATTATCGCCACCCTCTTACTGGACTCTCTTTTTACAGAATATCCAATAAAAATCAACGTTGGTCCATGCGTCATTTCCAGCTTTGTAACTTGGCGCATGGTCAGAGCCGACTGGCGCTGGATCAGAACCCCAGTGTTCAAGATGGCGTTGACTATGAATTGGCCGGATTTACTAGCCTAGCCTCCACCATTTATTTGTATGGAGGGCGGGACTTAGTCACTCTCTCCAGTTATATATGATACCTCCATGGAGTCTTCACATGGTAACAATGGGGGGCGAGGCTTAGCGACAGGTCAATTAGCCCGGAAACTACTCTGGGAGCTTAACAAGCGCAGCTGCCTTTACACCATTATGACATCACAGCCTTTGAAGTCTATGGGGGAAAAATGAGCTTTTTAACATTTTTAGTCCCCTATTTCTCAAAAAGTATAAACTTTAAAAAAAATAACTCTCTTGCCCCACTCCAGACCTTCAGAACGGTTATTTCAACATGTCTGTATGTTAAGCGGTTAGAGTCGCATTAATTCTTGAACAGGTAAAAAGAAAAAAAGGTTATAATAACTAGAAATGTAATGCCAGAGGAATTACATTAGTGGATGAAAAGCTGCTGGGTTAATGTTGGTGGGGAGATTCCTGAAAAAAAAAAACATTGAATCACTTAATCTTTGAGTTCATACAAACCCTTGTACCAAAAAACCTTGTGTCAGGCATTCTTGAGATATCACACTCAAGGTGGGTTTGGCCTTGACATTTGACTTCCATCATTGAGTCCATACAAATGTTCACACCAAATTTGAAGCATGTGCGTCAAGCCGTTCTGAAGTTGTGACACAAGCATGAAAGCTGGCCTTTGGAAAATGTAATTCAGAGTAAGCAATGCAAGACTACTGTACCTGCAAAACAGAGCTTTCAGTTGGTGTTGATGACTGCTCATTCTGCAGCCAGCTAACAATTACTTTGTCAACGTTAAAATAATTGAATCAACGTCGCACTGCAACATTTATTCTACATCACTTTTGCACCCTTCATTAATATTAAAGCAACGTTGAAATTCTAACTACAGATCAAGGGGATTTCAATGGTATTTCCACTAAAATGAATATTGAAACAATGTTGAAATTACAACCAAACTAAATATCAACGTGATTTCAGTGGTATTTCAATTGATATTAAACCTCAGTAAACCACTATTAGCCTAATCTGGCAAAATATTGGGAAATTCATATCCTGCTTTATCTACAGCCAGGATAAATTTGGCTAGGGTATATCTGGTTTAGGCTACACAAGCTTGCATAAATAACCATTGACAACTTGTTATCAGTTAAGGAAGTGCATTTATTCACTCTTAATCTAGAAATTCAAGTGTACTGTGTTTTCCTGCCATCCATAGCAGTTGCAGTCAGCCTGATCCTTCAGTAGCAGAGTGAAGCAGCACCTAACAGAAATAGAAGGGGGGGGGGGACAGCTGTTAGATAAATATGTTCAACTGAGCAACAAACTAACAGCTAAGCCTACAATCAAGTTATTTTACGCCAGTGGTTCTCAAACTTTTTCTTTCATTTCCCACTAAGATCAAGGGGGGGCATTTTTAAACCCCACCTGTCCCTCATTGCTCTAAGAAAGTGGTCAAGCTTATAATTGAAATTATTCAATTATTATTGAAATAATGACAAGTTCCAAATATATCCAAAATATATAGCAGAGTTAAATCAGCTGGTGCTGCAGATATAATAATAAATAAATACATAATGTGCCATTGTAAATTAAACACACATATTTCTGTTTTCCAGCAACATATTAGGAAGCATAGGCCAATATTTTACAGCATTGTACAATATATTCAATCAAATACCAACATGCTGCATTAAATGGATCCACAATCCAGTCATACTGAGTACTGCTGGTCGGGAAATATTTTTGAAATAAACTTTGCAGGGATGTGATGTAGGCCTACTGTTTAATACAGTGTTTCCCAAAGTCTGGGTCGCGACCCACGGGTGGGTCGCAGGAGATTTTATTTGGGTCGCCAGCACAATTTATGTTGTGTTATAGGCCTAACTGATACCATTTGTCATTTGATACCAGGAAAGCTAACAGTTTTCTATTAGGATGTAGATTGTTAACTACCACAGTCACGGTTTTGTCATAAAAGCTCATGAAACTGGCGCATGAAACTGGGGGACGAACGCATCGCAGAGGGGGCATGGATATCTACCTCTCAAAATGAAACCGTTCTATGGGGCGCCTGCCATGTACCTCGCAGTTGCAAACTGCAAGGGACATGAATCCGCCTATTTGCACGAACATTAGTAGATACCAGCTCCTCAACTTTACCGATTAAAATCTAGTGACCGTGCTGTCAACTAAAGCAGACATCCATAGACCGGACATAATTAAGGCCATTCAATTTGCATACAGTTTCGATTGCAGATGCAATCTTTAAAGTTAATAACCTCCTCACATTCTTATTTCTGATTTAAAATGCACAACAGTGCATTATATTAGTCTACAATTTAAATGGGCATTTTAAACACTATTCCTCTCGTTTTCTACCTCGCTAACTCCAAAGTAAAGGCGCATTCTTCCGGCTATTGCGCAAACGCCTCTTGTTCTGATATAACGACTATACAATATAATATAATACAACAATACAATATAACGACTTGAGTTATTTGCTGTTTACATTGGAATTGACGTCCACAGTGTTATGGACCCATTTGTCTGCAACGCAACGTAGCCTACACATTTTTTTTTAGAAATACAGGAACAGCTTAGGGCTCTTACAGAGTCAACGCGAGCAACGCGAGCAAGCAACGTTAGCGACGCGAGCGACGTGCTCCCTTTCATAGTTTACACGGTGGACGCAAGCAACGCGGCCGATAAGTGAAATGCAATACATCGCTCACGCAACAGGGG